>NW_027616478.1:214708-298434 GCF_964187855.1 Myxine glutinosa
TTTTCCCAATTTCAGCTTCAGTCTCCAGCATTCTCAGGTTTGGTCTCCCGCATAACATTCGCGTTCGCATAACGTTCATTGTGATGATGTTTTCATTGTGACGATGTTGTTTTCCCGGGTGCCGCACCAACGGCTGCACCGATCAAACTCGATGTCCTCGGACAAAGACCTTTTATAAGGACATGGGTTGAATCCCTGCTTGAGAGAATTCTAACCCATTTCAACTGAAGGAAACACGTATCGGGAGTACATACAACATAGCGTTTGTGAACACGATTATTGATCACGATTCACGATCATCACGATCATAGTGTATCGATCACTGTGGGACATTTGGTGAATTATCGTGAGATACTGTTTAGATTTTTATGATTTGCATGTGATATGATTTAACGGATGTTTATATGAATCGTTTAAAATAAAAAACGCCTTGAATTTCAGATATTTTACCTTTTCATTTGGGCCTCCCAATTGAAGCCCCGCACGTAGGGCAGGTACCGTTGCTAGTCACTTAAATATTGCAACGTGCGATTCCCGCCAACGAACGTGCAGTTCCCGCCAAGGCCCCGGATGATTTCCACGATTACTGATGAGACCCCACCAGCGATCAGAGTTCAGTGCACACAGACATATATTTTTCAGTTATCTTTCCCTTTCGTCTGTCTTTGGGTTTGGTTGTGGGGATGTCCCATTAAAGAATTTAGTTTATTGTGCATTTTCTTTGTACCGGCATTAATTTAAATAAATCCGTTTATTTTTGTACATTTTAAATCCGTTTGAGTTATTTTTTTCAGGTGTGGAGACGTTGAGTGGAAGCGGTTCAGGTAAGGCTCCGATTGATCCCCCTCCTTCTTGCTTCCCCACGTGTATTCTCCGCCATTTTAACTGAACGCCTCAGAGTAACAGCTTGTTTGGTCATCCGTGCTACCCTAAGGTGTTCACCAAGGGTAGTCACGCGACATTATATAGGTAATCATGAATTACTTTTCAGTGTGCTGGCAGGATTGCTAAAGGACAAGGGGAAGGGTTAAAATGAAATAAGAGTGAACAAAGAAATTGACCCTGATTGAAGGACACAAATGAGAACCAAGATAGTGTGTCAAAGGAAAGATGACCATTAACAGCCAGGATTGCTTGCAGAGCTGCTCTGGTGAATCGTGAGCGGTTTGAGCAGCAAAATTGTCCTGAAGGTGTTGGCAACATTCCCAAGGCACATTGGATCTCGGCAGGGGATCCAAACTCCTCCTCTCCCTCTATTTCTCTTCCTTTAATCCCCAATGACTGAACTTATCAAGACAATGCAACAGAATCCTTCCGACTCCCTTCTTTGCCTTGACTGTACTGCCCCATACTTCTCACTACACACGTCTGTCTGCCTTTCTCCAAATTCCCCTAAAATTTCGCCGGTGCATCTCCTTAAATTGTTTCACCCACACTTCCTGTTCAAATCAATTCGGTCAGTGGGTCGGCTCAAGCTATGACTCGCTTGAACCTACCATTGGTAGCGGACCTGCAAGTGGACGCTCAAATATCAAGGCCGGCAGTGAGTACAAAGTCTGTAATTAATTAATTACGGAATCTATAGTATAAGAGCACAGTTTGTCTGTCTGTGTGTGTTTGTTGCATTTTTTCTCAGGGATGGCTGAACGGATGTTCGTCAAACTTTCAGAGACTCATCAGTGAGTGCCTGGGAGTGTTTCAGGCAAAAAACAACAAACAAACAAAAAAGAAATTTCATAAAATTTGGAAAAAAAAGGGGTTCCATTTTTTTTTTAAACGCTCAATAGTGCCTGAGGCTTTTATGCTATGTCAAAGGTAATAGTAAATTAGCCCCGATTTGTGTGTGTGTGTGTAACATAATCATATTAAATAAAAAAAATTCCCTTATTGGGTTGGGTGTAGGTCGGGTTTTAGGCACCTACAACAAATAGAAAAAACTCCAAATTGATTTCTTTAAAATGCCAACAGGATTAGAACATCACCGGGCAACGCCGGAAACTCCTGCTTGTACCAAATAAAATAAAATGCACTGGCTGATGACACGATCACTCACAGTGTTGTCCAACATTTATTCTGCATTAACCAATAATGTTGTATTGATATTTCTCCATTGTACACCGCTTCTTTCCTATTCCATCTCAAGGCACTGCATGACGTCATCGCCAGGCATTTGAAGGGGTCCATGGCTTGAAGTTACAGTGGCTTGAAGTGGATGTGAAAGTGGCTTGATGTGGATGCTAAATTGGCTTTTGAGTTACAGTGGCTTGAAGTGGATGTGACAGTGGCTTTTGAGTTACAGTGGCTTAAAGTGGCTGTGAAAGTGGCTTTTGAGTTACAGTTAAGTGGATGTGAAAGTGGCTTGATGTGGAGGCTAAATTGGCTTTTGAGTTACAGTGGCTTGAAGTGGATGTGACAGTGGCTTTTGAATTACAGTGGCTTGAAGTGGATGTGAAAGTGGCTTGAAGTGGATGTGACAGTGGCTTTTGAGTTACAGTGGCTTGAAGTGGATGTGAAAGTGGCTTGATGTGGATGCTAAATTGGCTTTTGAGTTAGAGTGGCTTAAAGTGGCTGTGAAAGTGGCTTTTGAGTTAAAGTGGCTTGAAGTGGATGTGAAAGTGGCTTGATGTGGATGCTAAATTGGCTTTTGAGTTACAGTGGCTTTTGAATTACAGTGGCTTGAAGTGGATGTGAAAGTGGCTTGATGTGGATGCTAAATTGGCTTTTGAGTTACAGTGGCTTTTGAGTTACAGTGGCTTAAAGTGGCTGGGAAAGTGGCTTTTGAGTTACAGTGGCTTGAAGTGTATGTGAAAGTGGCTTGATGTGGATGCTAAATTGGCTTTTGAGTTACAGTGGCTTGAAGTGGATGTGACAGTGGCTTTTGAGTTACAGTGGCTTGAAGTGGATGTGAAAATGGCTTGATGTGGATGCTAAATTGGCTTTTGAGTTACAGTGGCTTGAAGTGGATGTGACAGTGGCTTTTGAGTTACAGTGGCTTAAAG
Source organism: Myxine glutinosa (assembly GCF_964187855.1). NCBI lineage: Eukaryota > Metazoa > Chordata > Myxini > Myxiniformes > Myxinidae > Myxine > Myxine glutinosa. The sequence goes on from NW_027616478.1 coordinate 217,708, forward strand.
TGGATGTGAAAGTGGCTGGATGTGGATGCTAAATTGGCTTTTGAGTTACAGTGGCTTGAAGTGGATGTGACAGTGGCTTTTGAGTTACAGTGGCTTAAAGTGGATGGGAAAGTGGCTTGATGTGGATGCTAAATTGGCTTTTGAGTTACAGTGGCTTGAAGTGGATGTGTCAGTGGCTTTTGAGTTACAGTGGCTGAAAGTGGATGTGAAAGTGGCTTGATGTGGATGCTAAATTGGCTTTTGAATTACAGTGGCTTGAAGTGGATGCGAAAGTGGCTTGATGTGGATGCTAAATTGGCTTTTGAGTTACAGTGGCTTGAAGTGGATGTGAAAGTGGCTTTTGAGTTACAGTGGCTTGAAGTGGATGTGAAAGTGGATTTGGAGTTACAGTGGCTCAAATTAGCCGTGAAAGAGTATTTTGAATTACAGTGGCTCAAAGTGGCTGTGAAAGAGTATTTTGAATTACAGTGGCTCAAAGTGGCTGTGAAAGAGTATTTTGAATTACAGTGGCTCAAAGTGGCTGTGAAAGAGTATTTTGAATTACAGTGGCTCAAAGTGGCTGTGAAAGAGTATTTTGAATTACAGTGGCTCAAAGTGGCTGTGAAAGAGTATTTTGAATTACAGTGGCTCAAAGTGGCTGTGAAAGTGCCTTTTGAGTTACAGTGGCTCAAAGTGGCTGTGAAAGAGTATTTTGATATACAGTGGCTTGAAGTGGATGTGAAAGTGGCTTGATGTGGATGCTAAATTGGCTTTTGAGTTAGAGTGGCTTAAAGTGGCTGTGAAAGTGGCTTTTGAGTTACAGTGGCTTGAAGTGGATGTGAAACTGGCTTGATGTGGATGCTAAATTGGCTTTTGAGTTACAGTGGCTTTTGAATTACAGTGGCTTGAAGTGGATGTGAAAGTGGCTTGATGTGGATGCTAAATTGGCTTTTGAGTTACAGTGCCTTTTGAGTTACAGTGGCTCAAAGTGGCTGTGAAAGAGTATTTTGATATACAGTGGCTTGAAGTGGTTATGAAAGTGGCTTTTGTGTTGCAATGGCTTGAAGTGGTTATGAAAGTGGCTTTTAAGTTGCATTGCCTTGAAGTGGATGTGAAAGTGGCTTGAAGTGGATGCTAAATTGGCTTTTGAGTTACAGTGGCTCAAAGTGGCTGTGAAAGAGTATTTTGAATTACAGTGGCTCAAAGTGGCTGTGAAAGTGCCTTTTGAGTTACAGTGGCTCAAAGTGGCTGTGAAAGAGTATTTTGATATACAGTGGCTTGAAGTGGTTATGAAAGTGGCTTTTGTGTTGCAATGGCTTGAAGTGGTTATGAAAGTGGCTTTTAAGTTGCATTGCCTTGAGAAGTGGATGTGAAAGTGGCTTGATGTGGATGCTAAATTGGCTTTTGAGTTACAGTGGCTTAAAGTGGCTGGGAAAGTGGCTTTTGAGTTACAGTGGCTTGAAGTGTATGTGAAAGTGGCTTGATGTGGATGCTAAATTGGCTTTTGAGTTAAAGTGGCTTGAAGTGGATGTGACAGTGGCTTTTGAGTTACAGTGGCTTAAAGTGGATGTGAAAGTGGCTGGATGTGGATGCTAAATTGGCTTTTGAGTTACAGTGGCTTGAAGTGGATGTGACAGTGGCTTTTGAGTTACAGTGGCTTAAAGTGGATGGGAAAGTGGCTTGATGTGGATGCTAAATTGGCTTTTGAGTTACAGTGGCTTGAAGTGGATGTGACAGTGGCTTTTGAGTTACAGTGGCTTGAAGTGGATGTGAAAGTGGCTTGATGTGGATGCTAAATTGGCTTTTGAGTTACAGTGGCTTGAAGTGGATGTGACAGTGGCTTTTGAGTTACAGTGGCTTAAAGTGGATGTGAAAGTGGCTGGATGTGGATGCTAAATTGGCTTTTGAGTTACAGTGGCTTGAAGTGGATGTGACAGTGGCTTTTGAGTTACAGTGGCTTAAAGTGGATGGGAAAGTGGCTTGATGTGGATGCTAAATTGGCTTTTGAGTTACAGTGGCTTGAAGTGGATGTGTCAGTGGCTTTTGAGTTACAGTGGCTGAAAGTGGATGTGAAAGTGGCTTGATGTGGATGCTAAATTGGCTTTTGAGTTACAGTGGCTTGAAGTGGATGCGAAAGTGGCTTGATGTGGATGCTAAATTGGCTTTTGAGTTACAGTGGCTTGAAGTGGATGTGAAAGTGGAATTTGAGTTACAGTGGCTCAAAGTAGCCGTGAAATTTTGGTTTCAGACCTGGTCACTCTACTCTGGACATGCTGCTTCTGCTTTCTCAACAATGGATGGAGGTCCTCAACGCCAAACAGGAAATTAGAGCTGTCTCCCTTGACATTTCACGTGCCTTCGATACGGTCTGGCACCCTGCTCTGCTCACCAAACTCTCCTCCTTTGGTATCCATGGAAATCTCCACGCATGGCTGGCGGACTTCCTCTCTGGTCGTAGTCAACGTGTGGCCCTGAATGGGTTTCTCTCATCTCCTCTTCCTGTTCAGGCTGGAGTTCCCCAAGGTAGTGTTCTGGGCCCTGTGCTTTTTCTGGTCTTCATCAATGATCTCTCTGACTCTCTTGAAAATCCTCTCTATCTCTTTGCTGACGACTCTACTCTCTGTCGCTCCATTCCTCATCCCTCAGATCGGCAGTCTGCAGCCTCCTCACTCTCTGCAGACCTGGACAAAATCACAGACTGGTCAAACAAGTGGAACATGTCTTTCAATCCTGACAAATCTCACACTCTTACAATGTCTCTCCGAAAGGACTGACTGGACAACCCTCCCATCTACTTTCTCAACAATCCTCTCCAAGAAGTTCTGTCGCTCAAGCTTTTGGGTCTCACTATCTGCCATGATCTTTCTTGGGAAAACCACATTTCCAAGCTGGCCTCCAAAGCCAGTCGCCGACTGGGCATCCTCCGTCGTGCGAAGTCCTTCCTTGGCACACATGAGCTCCTCACCACATACAAGGCTTTCATCCGCAGCTCAATGGAATACTGTTCCCCCCTCTGGGCTGGTGCTCCTGCCTCACACCTTGCTCGGCTTCACGCTGTTGAGGCCAAAGCTTTCAGAATCATTGGAATCTCCTGCGATGTAGTCAACACCGAGGGCCTTTCACTCACTCACCGCAGGCAGGTTGGTGGTCTTTCTGTCTTCTACCGACTCCTCTCCGGCCTTGCTCCCCCAGCTCTCTCTGTGCTCTGTCCCCCCAATATTCCTTCAGGTCGCACAAGATCTGCCTGCAACCCTCTTATGGTTAAACTGCCAAAGTCTAGGCTCTCTGCTCACCTTCACTCTTTCATTGCCCTTTTCTCCCGCCTCTGGAACAAACTCCCCCACTCCCTTCAATCCCACTCCTCCCTCCAGGTCTTTAAAACAGCTGTTCACCACCATCTCTTATCTTCCCCCATCGAAAACCTTGATCTTTTCTACCCCCGGTAATTCACCCCAGAGTCCTTGCAGTGTTCATATGTTTTATTCCTCTCCCACCTCCCCCCAAGTCCTCCCGATGTCCCTGCTCTCAAATGTTGTGTTTGTGTCCTTCCCCCTCTTCCCCCTCTCTTTTGTGTCCTTCCCCCTCTCTCCCCATCTTGTCTGCCGCTCCCCTTGTTTTTTTTGTTTTGTGTGTCGGTTTGTCTTTTTTGTGTGATCAATGTTAGCTCTTTCACGAGCCTCGATCTTGTATACAAAAAAAAAAAAGAAAAGAAAAAAAAAAAGAGTATTTTGAATTACAGTGGCTCAAAGTCGCTGTGAAAGACTATTTTGAATTACAGTGGCTCAAAGTGGCTGTGAAAGAGTATTTTGAATTACAGTGGCTCAAAGTGGCTGTGAAAGAGTATTTTGAATTACAGTGGCTCAAAGTGGCTGTGAAAGTGCCTTTTGAGTTACAGTGGCTCAAAGTGGCTGTGAAAGAGTATTTTGATATACAGTGGCTTGAAGTGGTTATGAAAGTGGCTTTTAAGTTGCATTGCCTTGAAGTGGATGTGAAAGTGGCTTGAAGCGCATGCTAAATTGGCTTTTGAGTTACAGTGGCTTGAAGTGGATGTGAAAGTGGCTTTTTAGTTACTGTGGCTTGAAGTGGATGTGAAAGTGGCTTGAAGTGGATGCTAAATTGGCTTTTGAGTTACAGTGGCATGAAGTGGATGTGAAAGTGGCTTTTTAGTTACTGTGGCTTGAAGTGGACGTGAAAGTGGCTTGATGTGGATGCTAAATTGGCTTTTGAGTTACAGTGGCTTGAAGTGGATGTGAAAGTGGCTTTTTAGTTACTGTGGCTTGAAGTGGCTATGAAAGTGGTTTTTGATTTACAGTAAGAAACTCAAACATCAATCAACTCAAACAAATGCACCATGTGCATGAAAAAGACAGTCGCTTGCTGTTACTTTAAAGCTCTCAGTGTTGTTGCCACTGGAAAAGACCTCTTTTGGTCAGACATTCCAAAGTGTGACTGCACGATAAAGAGCAATTTCAAGCAGCTGTTGAAGCTTGTGCTTATAGATATTCTGGAAAACACGGGGGGGGGGGGGGGGTTGCAGTGTATGTGGTGTTTGTACAAAGAACCAATTTGCACTATGTGGTAGAGGAATTGCCTCTGGTGTGTATGGAAGTTCATTAGCTATGTCCAATAAGTAACGGAAGTGTGAAAATATTGAGATACCTTGTTGCAGAAGCAAATTCTGTATTCGGCTGCTTGAACTTCACCGATACCCAAGATGTCTAGTATGCGATTCTTTATGCTTCAGATGAATCATGGCCAGGTGCTGTGCCAGACAGGGCATACTTAAGTTAGCTCTTCACAAAATTTTGAAAATGCAACTTCGTAAAATCCAACGAATCAGCCTGGGTTAAAATCTTAGCCCATCTGAATGCTGCCATCCTTGTGTTTCACAGGTCGGGTGATTCATCAATGCGTGTGCCATCCCTGCTGTTTATGTTTTGTATCCCACTGATGGGTAGGACCTGGATTCGGACCTGAACCAAAATCTAATGAATTTGTTCTCGTCACCCACTCAAATCATCCACCAAGTTTTGTCATAATCCATCCTCAACTTTTTGAGATATCATGCCATACATCGTTTTTGGCCCGATCACTCAATGGTGAAGAATCACTTTACTTAAAAAAATTCTCGGATCTGGATCCAGATCTTCACCAAAATCTAACCATCCTTGTCACATACCCAACATGTCCACCAAGTTTCGGATGCATCCGTCCATAACTTTTTGAAATATCCTGTTCACAGACATATATATATATATATATATATATATATATATATATATATATATATTTTTTTTTATATATATATATGAAATATCCCCACCAAGGGAGTGGGAGGGGGGAGGGGAGGGAGAGGGGGGAGGGGAGGGGGGGAGGGAGAGGGGGGAGGGGAGGGGAGGAGGGGGAGGGGAGGGAGGAGGGGGGAGGGGAGGGGGAGTGGAGGGGGAGTGGAGGGGGAGTGGAGGGGGAGGGGGGGAGGGGGGAATGGCTAGCTTGGCAAGCGATAGCAGGCTTTTTACTTTTATTTTTACCTCAATGAGGGCTATATATATAGTCCGTGCTTGGAGCCTTAAAGTTCAACATAAAGTTTTTTAAATGAAAAATAATGCATATGCATAACAATCCACCAATGCAAGTTCAGAAATGAATGCAGATCCTTTACTTTGCGATACAAACGCAATTCCCGCCATTTCCACTCACGATAAGGCCTCCACAGTGACCGCGCCTCTTCTTCCTCCTACAACTTCGTCTCACTTCTTTCACTCAAAATGCACGAAATTCTGCCGCATGAAATTATGTAGAGGCCTCGTTGGGGGGATATAAGGTAGATAAGGAAGGCGTTGTAATAGAAGATTCAAAATAAAAGTGGAAGGACATAAGGAAATGGGAGCTATTCTGGACCCACAGCCAAACCCGACAAACCATTGCAATACACCCGAACGTCTAGCGCCGCCACAAACTACACCATGGAATTGCAGCTAGCGCGGTTTTTTTAAACCATTGATATTAAAATAAAACGTAGCCTAAAACCACCGGGATTTTATGCTGATTCCGAATCTGTGTCTAAAACTTTTCTCCGATGTGTAGTTCTTGAGTTATAAGCGGACATCCAGACACACACACACACACACACACACACACACACACACACACACACACACACACACACACACACACACACACACACACACACACACACACAGACACTCCTCCTTTATATATAGATAAATATATATATATATATATATATATATATATATATATATATATATACTAGACGACCCATGACCCGTTGGGTCAATGTCAGTTTGAATAGATATGAGAATAGAACTAAAGCGAACGCTGGACATCATCAGGGAGATTATTTGGGCCAGCAAGCCATAAGGCTCACCTCTCCAGCGTTCTAAATCACTTACCTGTGACACGTGATTTCGGCCCTTATCTCCGATCACGTTTTTTTTTAGTTTTTTTTTTTTTAGAAAAACACGCGACCCGTGGACTACCACGATTTTGTTGTCAGAGGACACTTCTGATGACGATGTTCTTTGTCGACGATCCTCCATTTACATAAACTCGCACGTTCTCTTTCCTCTTCCCTCGACTGAGCGCCACATACAGCTGACCATGCTGGAAGACCGGTTTCTCCAGGTAGACCAGCACATTCTCCATAGTTTGCCCTTGCGCCTTATGGATCGTCATTGCGAAGCAGGATTGTATGGGGAACTGGCAGCGCTGCAAAGGGATATCCTCAGCTTCCAACAGATTCAGTCGGATCCGAGGGAGCATTACAGTTTCGCCTTCAAACGTTGAACTTATGATCCTCGCAACTATAATATTTCGAAGCATGTCCTCAACAATCATGCGCGTCCCGTTGCAAAGTTTCGGAGGGTCCAAGTTCCGCATCAAAATGATAGGGGATCTTTTTTTGAGCTCGAGGTTGTGCGGCGGCAATCCCGAGACTTCAACGGAATCTAGGAATTCCGTTGGGAAGTGCGTCGCATCAGTACCCTCAGTCACACTGTTGAACGCAGCATACTCCTTGCTAGCACCAGGGAACCTTGTGATGCATCTTGAATTGATGTTTCGCATCATATCGTTGAGGGGCACTAATATAGACCTTGCTGAAAAAACCTCCATCGGATTGGCGAATGATGGATATATGGTATCGATGCACTCATCGAGCCCACTCGCTGTCAGCAGTATATCCTCTGGCAAATCTATCTCATCATCCGCATTTTTCTCGATTCTATCCTCGCCGATGTCGAGCAAAAATCTTGAAAACTGCCCACTTCCGTCGGTCAGTCGCATATTAGTTCTCAAGTGAAACATTCCAAAGCTCTGCTATAAGTAGGACTTCTTTATGCACGCATTCTCAACGTCAGCATCACACCCTCTTTTCACCACGGGCAGAAGTTGACGGAAATCACCACAGCATATCGTCAAGATCCCTCCAAAAGGCTCGTCTTTGTCACATACATCACGCAACGTGCGATCCACAGCCTCGAAACTCTCTCTCCTGATCATAGGACACTCATCCCACACGATGAGTTTTGTACTTCGAAAGAGGTCTGCGATAGTGGAATTTTTATCGATGTTGCATATGCCATCTTCCCTCGGTGTCAGAGGGATTTCGAACCTTGAGTGCGCTGTTCTTCCACCAGGCATGAGGGTAGCAGCTATGCCAGATGAGGCCACTGCAAGGGCAACTTCTCCACTCGCTCTCACTTTAGAGAGAATCAGGTTAATAAGAAACGTCTTCCCTGTGCCTCCAGGCGCGTCAATGAAAATCATTGATGACTGATTCGTGCGGATGTTGCTATTCGCGTCCATAGACGTGAGGTGTGATTCGTTGTCCGCGTCCGGAGCGCCGTCGGAGGGTTGATACGACATTCTTCCTGCAAATAGTATTGTGTTTGTGCTATCGTTTTGCCGATCATCAAATGACAAATAAATTACATTGTGAAAATTAAAGATTTCAAATAAACCTATTTAAAGTGTATGCGCATATAAATAATAAAAAAAATCGAAGAAATATCTCTCGGTAATTTCCTGAAACATATTTTACTTCCGGGTAATAATGTTGAATGAAATAACGAAGATATATACTGTATGCCTGTTATTTTAGGCGGTGTATTTTCGTATATCAACGTGGTGCGATTTTTAAAATATATCTCTGCAATTTCCCGTGTGTGCGTGAATGTTCTCAATTATTTCTTTTACCGAGTCTAAAACCATCGATAAAAATGAAATCATATGGTGAGTTAGATTGAAGATAAAGGCGTGAGACAGACTCAATGGCCTTGAAGATACAAGCCTTTCAGAATTCATTTCGTTCTATAAACGGAAACTTTCATCGGATTTTCTTCCAGTTTTTTTTCAACCGAGTCTAAAACTATGTTAGCGACTGTGAAAAATGAAATGATATATCGAATTTGATTTGAAATAAAACTGAGAGAGAGAGCAAGACACCACGGGCCTACAAAACAGGCCTCAAAGCTATGCGAGGTAATAAAATGGTGGATATTACTACTCTCTCAAAGGGGTAAGCCACGCCCCCGGACCGATCGAATGTTACACACAAACACGCAAGCTTTCAATTTTATAATTATATAGATATATATGTATATATATATATATATATATATATATATATATATATATATATATATATATATATATATATATATATATATACATATATATACGCCTGAACCAAGAAGAGAATGAAAATGGATAAAGCGAACCACGGTGCTGTTATTCATCCTGTTGCCAAATAGGAACTGACAGCTGGTGCTCTTGCCAATTTCTCACGCAATACATGTCAAATATCGCTCAGAAGAAACAAGATATTGCAGACATAAAATGGCTGCCAAGTACAGTCTTTTAGTCTGTGGCAGTGAGGCGTCATCCATGGGATGGCCTTCTTTCAAAGTTCAGTGTGTGTGTGTGTGTGTGTGTGTGTGTGTGTGTGTGTGTGTGTGTGTGTGTGTGTGCGTGTGTGTGTGTGTGTGTTGTTATCTCCATATGTGGGTTTTATAAGGTGGAATGGTGCCCTCCCAGGTCTAAAAGTATCCACCTACGTTTCGGTAAGGGATCATAAATCATGGACCAGTTTGTGAAGTTTTTTTGTTCTCAAAGTTTTGTTCCGAGTGCTCTTTTGAGGATCGTCACCGAGCCTCGGACAGCTTCCAACTACAGTTTGTTTGTCCTAATATTCCCAGGGATGGTTTTTAAGATCTCTGTAAAGATCTTTTTTATAATTCCCGTTGCTCCAATAATCACTGGTACAATTTCGGCATTCTTCAGCTTCCAGAACCTTTCCACTTCATTTTTAGTGGGGTGGCTAAAGTCCAAATTTAAGTGATATCGTGACACACTGGCCCAAAGGACCAAATTTGGCACAGTTCTACTTTAGGACCATACAAAACTTTTGAGAGGGCGCTGCCCGATTTTAGAGGCCCAGGTCAAGGTCAGGTCAAAGGTCAAATTATGTTTCTGTCATGTTTTTGCAATATCCAGCTTATATATAACCTAAAAAACTTGGTCTTAGTCACATAACCAACATATTTAGTCAATGAATCCATTACTATTATGGGAAGTTCCACCAGGTGACGGCCATATAGGCAGTGGCGGCGCCAGGCTGTCCCCGACCGGGGGGGGGGGGGGGCTAACATCCCCGACGAGAGGGCTAAAATCGCTAAAATCAGTGGAATTAATCCATATTCATTCACAAAAATTTGATATAGGATTAGAAGATGGCCGACCTACAAAAATCAATGTTTTCTTTGGCTTTCAGTAGGGGTGACCGGAGGTTCTGTGCATAGAACTGCTGATACGTTTGATTTATTTTGTTGGTGGTGGCTCAATATTAATGTTCGTTTTTTTTATTTCAGGAGGAAGATAACAGCGTGACTGAGCTACAATAACAGTGAGGCAGCGATCGACAAACAAGGGAGATATTTGAAGACTAATAGACAACATGGACTGGGCAAACTGTATCATATGTGGAAAGGATGACGGCACATTAAAATGTCCTGCGACCAGACAAGATGGTAAAGGTCTACAATCATATGAGGACTTTATCCGAAATGTCGACTCTTTCAGGGAACTACATTCAATGCCTGTTGACATATGTTTTCCAGATCATGTTAATGCAAATGACTTGCTCAACAACCATGCAAAGTGGCACCTTAAGTGTCAGCTTAAATTTGCCAATACAAAACTGCAAAGAACACAAGAGAGACACCAGAGAAAGAGGAACACTGGACAGTGCGGTGATGATACGGGACAGAGAAAATCAAAACGCTCAAGCCTTTCCGAGGAGTGAAAATGTATAAATATGTGCATTTTCTGTAAGAAAGCAGAGGGTGTACTTCATATGTGTACTACATTAGAACTAGACACATCGCTCAGAGAACAGGCCACAGAAATGCAGGACACAGATTTGCTTGCCACAATAGCAGGTGGGGACTTGGATGCCATTGAGGCGAAATACCACAAGCATTGCATGGATGTGTTTAGAACTCGGTACAGAAGTATGCAAAGAGCTCGGGCATCACACACAGGGTGTACTGATGAGAAAATGACTGAATCAAGAGTATTTGCTGAAATGGTATCCTTCATTGAAAGCAGTGTGGAAGAGGGTGTTTATATATTCCGATTAGCAGACTTGCACAACATGTATGAACATCGTCTTGCAGAATTAGGGCATGAGAAAGCAATAAACAAGACACAGCTCAAAAACAAACTTCTCGTGCACTACCCAGATGAGTGTCAGGAACAATCAGATGGTAAAAGTACTCTTCTAGTCTTTAGTGAAGGTCTACAAAAATTACTGAAAGAAGCACTAGAGTCACGCAATTTCGAGAAAGATGCTCTCTCAATGGCGCATGTAGCTAAAGTTATACGGAAAGAAATGTTCGATGCAGAATTTTCCCAATTCTCCGGTAGTTTTAATCACGATTGCCAGGACAGTGCAGTACCTAATTCTCTCAAAGTCTTGGTATCGATGCTGTTATATGGATCAAATATCAAGAATCAAAATTCTGCAAACACACAGGCATGTCTCACTGTATGTCAACTAATCAGGTTCAACTCTAAGGAGAAGGCAAAGGTAGCAGAGCAGCCACGTCACCGAAAGGATAAAGAGCCCCCACTGCCATTATATATAGGTCTGAATGTGCATACCCAAACACGGAGCAAAAAAATGGTGACAACTTCAAGAACTTGGTATCAGTGTCAGCTACGAACGTGTTTTGGAAGTGGAGACTGGCTCACCAATGCAGTATGTCAGCGGTTTATTGAAGAGGATTCAGTATGTCCTGCACAAATTTGCGATGGACTGTACACAGCAGGAGCGCTGGATAACCTAGACCACAACCCTACATCACAAACAGCTGAAGGGTCTTTCCATGGGACCAGCATGAGTTTGTTCCAGTTCCCTACGAAGACAAATCCAGGAACAATCAGACAACCCATCACAGTTCCGCCGCCTGTGTGTACCAGAAACCCTTCCCTCCCGGACAGCTACCGCTCTGATGTAACATCCCAATTCAGTGGTAAAGGCAAAAAGTCAGCTTGGAAGGCATGGAAAGCTTACCCGACAGCCACAGAAGGATTCACCATTACGTCCCTGACTGCGTTTGTTCCACAGGTGATTACATCTCCAGCATTCAATGTGATCGAGCGGTTTACCTGTATCATGTACGACAACACAACCCCACATGTCAATGTGAATGACCTTCGACAGGAGCTATTCCCAAGGAGAGTGAAGATGATGGAGAAGCTTCTTCCAACTCAGAACGCACTGCTCCAGCATGTAAATCGATGCCTGTACCAAGCCAGCATTTGGAGAGAGAGTCTGAAGCCCATCCTAGCTGCACCAAATCCAGATGGCTTTGGGTGGACCAAAGCAGATACCGGGTGGCGTCCAACCTGGACAACCCTGTCAGCTGCTGCTCTTAGTTGTAGAGAACTACTCAAGTGCGGATGTAAGGCGACACCCACTTGTTCAAAGTATTGCCCGTGCAGGAACGCAGGACTGCCATGCACAGGACTGTGTCTCTGTCGTGGAAATTGTGAAGCATAAGTCATGCATGCCGCGACCTCCTCTGTACTGGCCAATCCGGTCGATCGCTGAATTAACGCCAGGGGGTTGACTCAGCCTGTCATCCTTCCGAGGTCGGCAAATTGAGTACCAGCTTGCTGGGATGAATGATCCTGGTGTGTACCCCGGTTAGAATAGGTACACCGTATCCCTGCGCATCGTAAGAGGCAACCAAGGGTTGGCGTCAGGAAGGGCATCCGGCCATAAAAACATTGCCTCAAGCAGGGAACCATGATTGTCATGGGGCCCGCGCAAGGCTAACCCCCGCTCTAGCGAGGAAAATGGCCTTAAAACGATCATTCATTCATTCTTTTGTGAAGAGCTTTAAAACAACCATGTAAAGTACGTGTTACCTTCCCTGTCTTTGTGGACGTTTTTTTATTTATTAGACATTAGGGTATGTCCGTATCCTTGCTCATTAATGAGGTTGCTCATTGGGTCCAGGGCCAGGCAACAAAGGAGGAGGGAGGAGGGGAAGGCTGGCACCCTGAAGGATCCCTTCTATCTTCAGTCCTTGTGTTTTGATCTTTCCCTCCGAGTGCTATAATATCAGTGATATTCCAGAGCTCCATTGCTATCTCAATCAGTTTGATGAATTATTAGGGGGTCATCTTGTCCAGTTATTACCCTGCGCTCGCGAAGCGAAAAGCGACGTTAAGCATTCAGTTACGTACGTACAGTCACGTGAAAAAGTAAGTACACCCCATGTAAAGTTTTGACTTTTTCAACATATTTCAACATACAGCTATTTGATCTTCATTTCAACAATACTGACAGATAAAGGTGATATAATATAACAGATATCATGAAACATTTACATTTTGTAGTCCATTGTATAATTTAAATAAACATAAATGCAAATTTCGCATGTGGAAAAAGTAAGTACACCCTTGGCTCTAATAGGTGGTATTGCCCCCTTTGGCAGAAACAACCTCAAGTCGGCGTTTCTTATAACTGTCTACCAGTCTCTGACATCGACTGGGAGAAATTTTTGCCCACTCCTCCATGCAGAATTCTTTCAGCTGTGCGATGTTTGAGGGGTTTCTTGCATGCACAGCTAGTTTCAAATCCCCCCACAACATCTCGATAGGATTTAGATCCGGGCTTTGACTTGGCCATTCCAGAACCCTCCATTTCTTTCTTTTCAGCCATTCCTTGGTGGATTTACTGGTATGTTTAGGGTCATTGTCATGTTGCAAGGTCCACCTTCGGTTGAGCTTCAACTTTCTGACAGATGGCCTCACATTATCCTCAAGCACCCTCTGGTACAATGAAGAATTCATAGTGGATTCTATGATGGTGAGTTGCCCAGGCCCTGATGCAGCAAAGCTGCCCAGGCCCTGATGCAGCAAAGCTGCCCAGGCCCTGATGCAGCAAAGCTGCCCCAAACCATAATATTTCCAGCACCATGCTTTACAGTTGGTATCAGGTTCTTGTGGTCAAATGCTGTCTTTGGTTTTCGCCAAACATGTCTTCTGGTACTGTGGCCAAATAGCTCTACCTTTGACTCATCTGTGCAGAGCACATTGTTCCAGAAGTGCTGGTCTTTGCCGAGGTGTTCATTGGCAAACTTTAGTCTTGCCCTGATGTTCTTTCTGGACAGCAAAGGTTTCCTCCTGGCACACCTCCCATGCAGATCAAATTTGTGCAGCCTCTTTCTAATGGTAGACTCGTGCACTTTGACATCAACAGTGGCAAGAGCTACCTGTAGGTCCCGTGATGACATTCTGGGGTTCTCTTAGAGACTTCTTTCAGCATCTTGCAGTCTTCTCTCAGGCTGAACTTGCTGGGGCGGCCTAGCCTGAACAAGTTGGCAGTTGTTTGGAATCTTCTCCACTTGTAGATGATCTTCCGGACAGTCGAATGATTGATTTCAAATTGTTTGGAGATCTATTTAAATCCCTTCCCAGACTCGTAGGCATCTATAACCTTCTTTCTGAAGGCCTCAGAGAGCTCTTTAGATCTAGGCATGGTGACGTCGCACACTTCAACAACAAAGAGCAAACCAAACTTAATGTCTGATGTTTAAATAAGGCAGGTTCCTCCAAGATCCTCTCTGACGATGTTCTAATCATTTGCACCTGAGCTGGTGCACCTGATTCTAATTTTAGGTATTTGAAGTAGTGATAAATGTAGGGGTGTACTTACTTTTTCTACATGCGAAATTTGCATTTATGTTTATTTAAATTATACAATGGACGACAAAATGTAAATGTTTCATGATATTTGTTATATTATATCACCTTTATCTATCAATATTGTTGAAATGAAGATCAAATAGCTGTATGTTGAAATATGTTGAAAAAGTCAAAACTTTACATGGGGTGTACTTACTTTTTCACGTTACTGTACGTGTGCCGTTTGCCATCCGTGTCTGCATTTTAAAAATTCATTTTCTCGGCAACCGTTGGTCCGATTGACATGAAATTTTCACCATAGGAGCGACTCCTCCTGTATAATATTTTAATGATTATGACGTCATGATTATGACGTCACGTGGTGCAGGCGCCATCTTGGAAAAATTTCGCACCTCTATCTATGAAACGGTTGAATGGAAAAAATTGAAAATGGCTCATTGTCAAGTACTCACCATGGGGAATAAGATATGTTCATGGTGATGTCATCGCTGCCTTAACTATGACGTCATAATTCGAAAAGTACAACGCTTGATCTGATCAGTATGAATAAAACAAAAATTCCTCCGCAACTGTTAGTCCGATGGACACGAAATTTTCAGAATATGTGCGGCTCCTCTAGAATTTTCTAATGATAATTATAACCATCGGTCACATGGTACAGGTTCTATCTTGGAAAAATCGAAAAAGGTTGCACCTCTATATCTCCGAAACTACTCCATGGAAAAAATTGAAACATGGCTGATTGTCAAGTACTCCCCTTGTGGAATAAAATATATTAATGATGATGTCATCAGTGCCTTCGTTATGACGTCATAATTCGACAAGTACAACACTTATCCGATCATTGGGAATTTTTTTTTCTCAGCAACTGTTGGTCCAATGGGCACGAAACTTTCACCATAGGACCGCCTCCTCCTGTAGAATATTTTAATGATAATCATGATGTCATATGTCATGTGGTACAGGCGCCATATTGGAAAAACCGAAAAATGTTGCACCTCTATCTCCAAAACCGATGGATGGACAAAATTGAAACATGGCTCATTGTAAAGAACTGCATATGGTGAATAGGTGTTGTTAACGATGACGTCATTGGTGCCATAATTATAACGTCATAATTCCGACAGGGACAACGCTTAGTCTGATCAGTTTGAAATGTATTGAGCGTGATCTATGCAACAATTATATTCGAGAATATAAATTCATGATGTCATCGCTCACGTGGTCTGGCAGCCATATTGGATCAAAGGAAAAAATGTTCAAAAACAAAAGGGTTGGCTCGCAACATGTTGACTGCGCAGTGTAAGTATTCTATGAATACAATCTAGTCTTTTCCATGAATTTGGGACACGACCAAAGGCTTGGTTGTAGTCTATCCAGGTTGTGGACAATTTGGTTCCTCTCATTTACCAGTTTTCTAGTATGGCCTTGTTTAGTAGTAGATGGTCCATTGTTCCATAGCATCCTCTCTTACATCCCTTCTGTTCTGCCTCTAGGCCTCCCTGTAGTGTTTGGTCATTGTACATCATTTCTGTGATGATTCCCATTGGAGGTTTTATGTTGTTGGTAGATATTGTTACGTGGAAGAAGGGGAGGGGGTGGGATCCAGAGCTAAATTATTGTAAGAATAGTATGGTCCGTGTGTGTTTAGAATAATTTAGATTGCCATGTTTCATAGACCTGCTACAGTCGGTCGCCTTGTTACACCTGAAGCTGAGCAGGTAGCGTATGTAATTTATAGATCGTATAGCTAGGGATAACATTGTATGTGTAAAAACCTCTTGTTAGCGAGTGGGGCCAGGTAAGAACTTGCGGCCATATAACGGAACCAGGAAAGCATTACATGCTTTAAAATTAAGTTAAACAAACTGTTCAGCTGGTGCACCATGACCCATGGTGGCACGATGCGCTATAGGGCCCAGAAGAGAGGGCAATAGTTAGATCAGGCCAGGTTTGGTTGTATGTGCCGGAGTAGGTTAGAGGCTATACAGCTTAGGTTCAAGTGCACATACCTCTCAGCTATCTTGTCAGCCAACGCACCACCCCCACGTCGTCCTCCCCTCCCATAATATTGTCACGCGAACCCTTCGGTTAATACCAGGGCTCGCGTTTGGACCAAACGGATTTAATTGGAGGCGACGACCAAACACTGATTTTACTATCAAACGCTGGAGGAACAAGGAAAATGGGAGCTGCGGTAAAAGCGCGTACCTGTGGAAGGCGAACGAACTCAAACGGACACAGGTTTAACAAGGAATGAAAAATAATACAAGGGTTTATTTAATCGAAATTCGGGACAGGGCAACACGACGATAAACCTAATTTCTAAATTGGGATCCCACACACCAGACTTCAGAAACGAACAAGGGATGAATTAACGAAAAGAACATGTCGTGTATTTTATTTGTGAGTGTGGTGCGTCTTAACTCGTCTGTAGTCTTTCGTCCGTCGATGTCCCACGCGGCCCCTCCATCCGCCTCCGAGCACCACCAGGCCTCGCTCCAAGCACCACGCGTACAACGCAGGCTGGCGAGCTCCACACACGGTCGATCTCCAACACGAGGCACAAACTCAGAATGAAAAAATTGCAGGAGGAGAGAACGCAATTGCGACTGCACGCTATCAGCCAAGTCCAAGTGAGCTCTCTCAAGAGTTGGACGTGCCAGAGAGACCAAGGGACGTGTAAGCGAGAGAGGGACGTGCCAGGGTCAGAGCCGGATGGGCAACTCCAGAGAACTCCCAAGACAAGTGAACCAGGGGTCGAGCAAGAGCGAAAATGTCGTTCGGCTAAATGTTCAGTAATAACCTTGCGGCGGTGACGTCAGCCCTGGCGCGCCACCCAATCAGTGCCCTCCACCGACTCGTTGGCTGGAGGTTCGTGCCTACCGCGCCAAACCCACCACTCGTTCCCTGTAGCGTGGTGATAGCTCGTGCTATTCAATGTGGCTAGGCCTGCCGGAGGTGTAGTTGGCGGCGGCCATCATTGGTGGTGTCCTGGCCTGGTTTCCTTGCCTGTTCCTTCCGAAGTCTTGTCAGGGAAGGGAATTTAATTAATGCGTGCACTAAAGGGCCTAACGAAGTGTCTACAGGTGTGCATTGCCATAAGGGACAAAGGTTTGATGACCAGGTTGGACACACAGGGGTGTTATTCTGAATCCCTATACTATCTAACACTCAAACATCCTGGTATGTTCACAGGTATACTCTTACCCGACAAACCGCCTAAACACACAGAACTTATTACAGGTAGATTCCCTATCACGACAGTCGGATACCTACCTACACAGATCTATCTGGCTCTAGATATTGCGCTACCCTACCGACATAACAATATAATTCACGTCATAGTTAAAGAATTAGGAGTGGAAATGTGGCTTGCAGCAAGTGATTGGGAAGAACATAGCTGTGAATTATAGTTTGTAAATGAGTGGAGAGGAGTCATCTACTGGTAATGATTCGAGAAAGAGTAGAGTAAAAAAAGGACAGAGAGTGGAGCATGGGGCAAAGGATGACATCTACCAACTAGACTAGAAGAAAGAGGAAGTGATCCAAGAATGTTTAAAAAAAAACGCCGAAGCACAACTGGTAGGTACAGACAACAATAAAATGAAAGGACAGAACATTTCTGGACGGTATCCTTGTATTTAGAGTGCAGAACCACATGCACTCTCCAAGGGAGAATTGGAAATGGAAAACCTTTTAGTTTTGTGACAGTATTTCAAAATTTACAAACAAAAAATCTCCCATGCATGGCCTGCTCAGCTTTATCAGAGTTGCGAGAAGAAATATAACCTATAATTGCACATGCTTATATAAGAATATTATTTTTCACATTCACCAATTTACAAACACCAGTATAAATAAATACTACTTCCTGTAACTTTATAATTCAATATGCCATGCATGCTGAGCTATGTCAATAAACTTGTTCTGGAGCTCATGTGGGTAATGTTTTTAGATGTGGGTGACCTTCAGCATCAGAATGAATTGCAGGCAGTAAATTCATTTCAGTCAATTAGAAACTAGAAAACTGCTTTTACTTACCTCACCACTAGAAGGCATCTGGCACCTGTTGCAAAGGAGGAGCATCTGCATCTACACAAGGCCAAACTAACTCAGGAACCATCCAATAATTGTCTGATGCACAATAGGAATGAGCCACAATTCTGGGTTGTTGACGTCTGTTGAGAGAATGCTAGAACAGACTCGGAAGAGTATTTTCAAAGGACTAGTATCAGGTTAGTTACTGCTAGGCAACCCCAATCTGGGGTGAACTAAAGAGGAGAGAGCAATTGTAGATCATGTCTATAATGAAGATATGGTAGATTTTAACCTCCGTCACCGAAGATGAGCAGAGGTTATGTTTTTACCACCTGTATGTCTGTCTGCCTGACTCTTTGTTTGTATGTCTATTTGTGAACAGGATATCTCAAAAAGTTGTAGACGGATTTGAAATTTGGTGAAGAGGTTGGGTATGTGACAAGGACAAAATGATTATATTTCGGTGAAGATCCGGATCTGGATACTAGAATTTTAAGTGATTCTTCACCATTGAGAGATAGGGGTAAAACTGATATAGAGCATGATATCTCAAAAAGCTGTAGATGGATTCTGATGAAACTTGGTGGACAGCTTGGTTGTGTGACAAGGACAAATCGATTAGATTTTGGTGAAGATCCGAATCCGGATCCGAGAATTTTGTGATTGATTATTTTGGGGTAAGTGATTATTTACCATTGGAGCCTCTGTCATGCCGTTGAATGAATACCACGTGGTGTGAGTCTGCCTGTCATCCTTCCGAGGTCAGCAAAATGAGTACCAGCTTACTGGGAAAAATGAGCCATTTGAGTATCCTGCGTCAGAGTGGCGACCCTTCCAGGATTGTGCCCAATAGCCGAGAAACTGCTTCTGCAGCCATATGCATCTGAAGATGCAAAAGAAGTGGTCTTCTTCTATTCAACATTGAGTGAAAGGGCCAAAACGATATATAAGATTATTTTTCAAAAGGTTGTGGACGACTTATGACAAAACTAGGTGGATGAGTTGTGTAAGTGACAAGAATAAGCAGATTAGATTTTGGTTCAGGTCAGATCTGGATTTTTGAATCCAGATCTGACCTATCAGTCGATACAAAACATAAACTGTTCAACCTGGCGGAGGTATTCTCTCTACTGAGTGTCGTCCTAGTTCCTCGTTTTTTCTCCTGTGGAATCAACTTCCACATTCTCTTCATCTCATTCTTCCCTTCAGCTCTTTAAGCCACCTGTTCAGCACCATCTCAATCGTCCCCAATAGTAAACAATGATCTCTTCTACCCTCCTTAACCCCACCCAAATCCCTCCTTCCAATATTCCAGTTTTCCCTCCTTGGCTTTTCCTTCTTTATCCATTTTGTCCACCCCATGCACGGGTGTGCGTTTTGTGTTCTGTTTTGTCTGTTATTTCCTGATCCGTTTGATGCGCTGGCTCTTCCACGACCCTCGACTACGTATGCAAAAAAACCCTCTGCAAACTGGACTTCACAAAATTCCCATATTTAATATTCTGAAATAAATATTATGGGATAAGTGGAAGAAATTCTTGTTGAAGGCACAGAGAAATGGTCATGCTGTAGGAACTAGAGGAGGGTTAACAGACGAAGCACTTCCATGAGAGACAGGTTTGCAAAATATGCATTGTGAAGAAGTGGAAGAATATATCCTGATGAAGAAGAACATGTGGAGTACCATACTCTTGATGGAGAAATAAGGAAAAAGGCATCTTAATACATTTCAAAAAGCTTATAAAGGAAGAACCGTTTTCTTCATTTAAGTTATTGAGAAAACTGAGAGGTAAAGAAAGAGGCACAGGAAGTACAAGTCGAAGGCAGAGTGAAAACATATTTTGTAATGAAAGAGTGTTTTTAAATCAAGGAGATGGGGGTGATAGGATAACGTTGAAGAAGCAGAAAGGCCAAAATTTGAGGGGGGGGGAGGGTGAGCGAAAGAAACAGAGCAACAAACAACCTCGAAACCAAGACGATTTTGCTCCCGGATATCAAAGAAAGTACGAAGCATAATGCCGGCTATCTCTTAAAGAAGCAAAATTATATCAAATAGAGGGGTTTCAGTACCCATAATGCATCAGCTAAACAAGAGAGAACCCCCTAGTCAATTTGCAGTAGAAAAATATTTTTTTTTCTTCATTTTGTACACCGCTCATTTCCTATACAATCTCCAGGCGCTGCATGACGTCATTGCCGGGCACCGGAGATGGCCCGGCAATGACGCGCTGAAAGGGAGTACTCAGTTTTCACTCCGGTTTCTTGTTTGTTAGTGCAGGCGATATCTCAGCCATCCTTTGAGCTAGGAAGCTGAAATTTCAGCACAATCGTGAGCACGTGCTTTGGCAAAAACGCTATTTTTTGTTTTTTGATTAATCAATGAATTGATTAGTTACTCAATTATTATCGATTAATTAAGAACTTATTTATTTCCTTTCTCTTTTGGGCATTATCTCAGGCACCTTTTGAGCTCCGAAGCTTATATTTGGACACGACAGTGACCAAGTGATGTGGCTACAAAGGATATTTTTGATTTATTGATTAATCAATTAAACTATTAATTATTTATTGATTAATCAATTAATTTTTTTTTCGATAAACGACTTATTTTGGCGTCGGTGGTGAGAGCGATCGGTGCATCGGGCGCCGGGTGCGCGAGCATGGTGGCGTTAGCCAAGGCGAGCTTCGCGCCTGCGAACGCCGCGTCCATCTGCTCGGTCCAGGTAACGTCACCTTTGCCCGGCTTCCCCCGGAGGGTAGGAACCGATGGTAAAAATTACCATGCCCAGGAACCCCTGGAGCCCCTTGATCGTGCGGGGGCGCGGAAACCCCTTCACCGCCTCCACCTTGGCCGGTAGGGGGACGGCCCCGTGCCTGGTGACGCGGTGCCCCAAAAAATCGATGTCGGCGATGCCGAACCGGCACTTGGCGGGGTTCACGATGAGGCCATGCTGACCCAGACGTTCAAAGAGCGTGCGGAGATGGTGAAGGTGCTCTTCGCGGGACGCGCTGGCGATGAGGATGTCGTCCAGGTATACGTACACAAAATCCAAGTCGCGCAAGACGCTGTCCATGAGTCGCTGGAACGCCTGAGCTGCATTCTTCAAACCGAAGGGCATCCGAAGAAATTCGAACAGTCTGAACGGCGTGATGACCGCCATCTTCGGGATGTCCTCCGGCCTGATTGGGACCTGATGGTAGCCGCGTATGAGGTCCACCTTCGAAAAGAAGGACATGCCCGCCAACCGGGCAGAGAAGTCCTGGATGTGGGGGACGGGGTAGCGGTCGGGGGTGGTGGCGTCGTTGAGGTGCCGGTAGTCCCCGCACGGTCGCCATCCCCCGCCGGGCTTGGGCACGATGTGGAGTGGCGACGCCCAAGCACTCTCGGAGCGCCGCACGATGCCGAGCCGCTCCAGCGTAGCGAACTCCGCTTTAGCTACCGCGAGCTTCGTCGGCTCGAGGCGGCGTGCCCGGGCGTAGACCGGTGGCCCGGCGGTGGGGATGTGGTGTTCCACCCCGTGCTTGACGGCCCCCGCCGAGAAGGTGGGCCGCGTAAGGGCCGGGAAGCTGGCGAGGAGGCGGGTGAAGTCGTCCGCTGCCGGAAGCGTACAAACTAACCTCGCCGGGACCGAACCGCTCAGCAAGCCGCTTGGCGAGCCGCTCGGTGAGCCGCTCAGTGAGCCGCTCAACGAGCTGCTCAGCGCGCAAGCCAGCGAGCTGAACGTTTCAGCCTGGACAAGACGTCTGTTCTTCACATCTACCAACAACCCGTGTGCACAGAGGAAGTCCGCACCGAGTAGTGCCATGGGGACACTAGCGGTTACGAACGTCCACTCGAAGCGTTGCCTTCCGAACCGCAGGGAGAGGCAGCGCTTCCCGAATGTGCGTATGGGTGTTCCGTTCGCGGCAAGCAACGCGGGGCCCTGGCCCGCGGTGTGCTTGTCGGACGTAGAGGCAGGGATAATGCTCACCTCTGCCCCCGTATCACATAGGAAACGGCGCCCGGACAAGGTGTCCATTATAAAAAGAAGGCTGCCGGAATGGCCGACGCTCAGGGCCGCTACCGAGCGCCGGCTTTGTAGTTTCCCGACTTGCCGAAGGAGCACGGCGGGCAACAAGTCCTCGCCTTGTGGCCAAACCTGGCGTGGAAATGGCACCAGGTTTGCGGCGAAGGCCGCGGTTTTCGCGGTGGTGGTGGGCGTGGCGTGGTGGCGGCCACGCGGCGTGCGTCAGCCTCGGGATCCCCGAGGTGTGGTGCATCAACATCAGGGTCAGCCTCGGGATGCGCGGCAGCCGCGCCAAAACTCGCCTGTGCGTCC
The DNA here is from genome assembly GCF_964187855.1 of Myxine glutinosa. NCBI lineage: Eukaryota > Metazoa > Chordata > Myxini > Myxiniformes > Myxinidae > Myxine > Myxine glutinosa. Next base: position 240,291 of record NW_027616478.1, read on the forward strand.
AAAGCCGCGAAGAACCTGTCGGCCTCGGCAGCGAGCGCTCGGGGTTCCGTCATCACAGAACCGGCCAACGCGAGGCGGACTCGTGCCGGCAGCTGGCGTCGAAATAACGCCCGGAAAAGAGCGTTCGGGGTTTCGTCGCCCATCAATGGCAGCATATGGTCCATGCGGACCGACGGTTGCGTGTCACAGAGCTCGGGGAGGTCCAGGAGGCGGTCGGCCCGTGCGTCCACCATGAGGCTGAACGTGGCGAGGAGGAGACGCTTGATCGCCTCGTACCTGCCGTCGGCCGGTGGGTTCCTCAGGACCGGCAGGACGCGGGCGGCCGTGCCGGGCCCGAGGGAAGCGACCACGTGGCAGTACATGGTCTCGTCCACCGTGATGCCTCGAAGTCGGAACTGGGCTTCTGCCTGCAGGAACCAGACTTCGGCTTGCGTCTCCCAGAACTCGGGGAGTTTCATTTGGACCGCGGTTTGCCATTGCGATGGCGTATTCGGGTGGTCAGCGACGGCTGACCAGAACGTCGGAGTCACCAATGAAGCGCGGTGCTACGCGCGCTTGCTTGTACAACAAGAAGGAAGCGGACAACGCGGTGAGTTTAAGAGTCTTTATTAAACGAGCTCAACTGTAGCACTGGCGCGCTCCGGGCTGCGCGCCCGGTGTATATCCCGCGGCCACGCCTACCCCTCGGGCGTGGCCGCCGCCCACTTGGTGCGTGGAATGATGCCCTCACACCAGTGAGCTTTCGTGTCCGCCACAATACAACTTATTCTGACATCCGGCTAAACATATAACTTATTACAGGTAGATTCCCTATCACAGCAATCGAGCACCTACCTATGCAGATCTACCTGGCTCTAGATATTCCTCCACCCCTAATTCATAACAATATGTTCACATGAAAGAGTTCACAAAAGCAAAATTAAGCTGAATTAAACAGCCAACTCTAAAAACGAGAGCCAAAGAACGACACTTCCTCTCAACATTGCACTTGTTTTATTGTGTTAAACGTTCACAAAGTGTGGACTTTTAGATGAATCCAAAACACATCAAGAGACTGCAGATAAATCGGTAAAGTATTTGAGATTTGAACTTGGGATCCAAGCGGCTTGGGAAGTGTCCAGATGGGAACAACAGGCAAGAAAAGCATCATTTTCCGAAATCAAAACTTTCTGCGTAAAGATTTGTCTGCGCTGAAATTTATTTCACGAAATGCTACCCACCCACAAATGCTACCCATCAATGCTACCCACCCATGTAGAGCCGAGACAACAACAATGCAACCCACCCATGTCGGGTCTTGTCAACAACAATGCAACCCACCCGTGTCGGGTCTTGTCAACAACAATGCAACCCACCCATGTAGAGCCGAGACAACAACAATGCAACCCACCCATGTCGGGCATAGTCCACAACAATGCGCTTTCATCGACTGCGACCTATAGGGAGAAACATGATGCGGAACCCGTGCGCGCGGCGGGGCTTCAGGGACTGGACCATCACCATGGATGGAGGAGATGGGTGGGAGGTTCAAAATGTCCAAGTACCCCTTTTGGAACCGCACGAACTCACCCAGCGATGCTTCGCCTCTTCCTACCAAAAATGCACCAAAAAGCAGACCATTGATCTCCTGGCCGAGGGACATTGGGAGGTCTTCCTGGACAATCAGCCGGACATTGTGGTGTCAGAATGGTATTCCGCCAACTTGGGATGCCTTTACAGATTGTGTTGCCGTCTGTTGGCCGCAGACCAAAAGGCGGTTATCGTGGAGAAGACCGTACAACTGGAACTCATCCCGCGATGGTACGATGGGTCGTGGAAGCAAGCCGTGCTGGTCTTGGAGCACTACGGCCCCAGTGCGCGCTACCTGGAATTCGAACACTCCGGTAATGATACACAGTTCTGGGTTCCGTGGTTCGGGAGTCGAATGACCCGAGCCAGCGTGATGGTCGTACCCCCCGGAGCCTCTCACGAGGTCATCGAGGATCATGCATAATCATGATCTGCGCTTAGCAATCACTACGAACCCAAAAGGGGCGAAGACCTCATTTCCATCGAGGGTGTTGCCTCCTTTCGCTGCACGACATGATTCGTTCCCTTTTGCTATTTCAACAAATGGTTAAAGAAGCGAATACGAAATGCTTTTGACCCGCGAGATTGCGGAAAGACTGTCCGTGAGAATTCACATGGACGCGGGGAGTTTAAAGTACAAGAAACAGCAGCAAAAGGGGTCGTCTGAAGTGAAAGAACTAACTAAGTTGATAGAACAAGATAAACCGCTCAGGCATAGAGGCCTAAGGTGAAAATGAAAAGAGGAAATTCAAGAACAGGAACGAGTCCATCAAGTGTAGTTTGATAGTGTCCAAAAGACCAACAAGTGTACTTGGAGGAAAACCAAAGCAAAACCACTTCCATTGTTGGATCTCAGAGAGACGAGGCAACAGCTCATGGACAATTACTCACTTCAAAATGCTACAGAAGCTAGAAAATAAAACAACTCGTCAGTAAAGGATAAGCACAACGTGGTAACCAAGGAAACAGAAGTTAGCCTCTGCATGTACCCCCCCACCCCCCAAACTGAAACGTATTCCTAATGACATCGCAACAGGTGTTGATTATCAAAACCATTCTGACACATGACAAAACAAACAAGATAGGCCAAAATATGTAAACATTTAAAAAGATGTTAAAATCTCAGTGCAATGTTGACCGGTTCAAATATTGCCGAAAGGAATAAACTGAGTAAACGTGGTTGCAACAACCAGGTGAACGATAGGGAGGAGAGTTCACTTTTTTTTCAGTGTTCTTCTTCTTTAAGAACTATAATTATTCCCACATTCTTGTGGGGTTGGCCGCGGAATGTTTTTGGCCCAAGTCTTTCACTAACCGGCTGCCTTGACCTAACACTTGACAGGTCTTTAATATCCACGGGCTAATGCCGGTAGACGGGACTCCTAGTTTAACCTGGATCCGAGGGATGACACACATTGATGAATGACCCTGCCTGTGAAACACCAAGATGACAGTTTGTTGCCGAGTTGGGATTCAAACCCAGGCTAGACAGCTTAGAGGTGAGTGTGCATACCTCTAGGCCATACTATCATCCCATTGTCTGTCACTTAGGCCACAATCATACTCTCCCTGTCATCACAACCTCATGAGCAACGTGGTCATGAGGGAACAGCAAGCAAACACACCAACCCCAAATTACATGTATGTGAACAATTACATTGATCGTAAAAAACAATATGCACCTTTGGCTGTCCTGTGGTTAACTCTTAGATGCAGGTGTCAAAAATCCTACATAAACGCAGCCATTGGACCTCGGAGGCCCCACAAATGTATTCGTGTAAAGTTTTTAAATTTTCATATTTTTGTCACTGAATTCTTTGTAACCAAGTGAAAGGAGCATATAATGAGGCTCATATCAAGAAAATTAATCATATAACATAGTAGTACAACAACTTTTATGCAGGGCCTCGAAGGCCCCAGGCCTGCATTCGTGTCAAATTTTCGGGTTATAAGTGAAGAACGAAGATTTTCCCATGAGCCTGAATGAATTTTTTATTTATTTATGTCAATGAAATTTTTTTTTTTTTTTTTTTTTTTGTATACTGAATCGAGGCTCGTGAAAGAGCTAACATTTACTTCACAAAAATATCAACCAGACAAACAAAATATACACAACATTTGAGAGCAGGGAGATGTGTGGAAGTGAGAGGGCTTGGGGGGAGGAGGCGCGGGAAGGGGGGGGGGGGGGCCAACAAAAAACAAAAAATCCGAGGCCCAATCACTGCATCCAAGGGTTAAATAAATCATGCCTCTAATGTTCTCATCTCTACAGTGATGAAGGTTCCTCCATATGTAGGACAGAATAGTCCTTTAACATTGAGAAATACTTCTAGATTTGGTCGTTAGACGAACTCACATGTAAAAAAAAAAAAAAATTGCCCTCAATATTTTTTGTTGGGCGGAAGGAGGAGAGGAGGGAGGGGGGAGAGAGGGGCGGGGTGGATACAAAGTTAATTTCAGTCTTGTTCATTTTTATCTTAACGATTCTTAATTAATTTCTCAATTCAATTAACAATTCTCTTGTTAATTTCACAGTAATTTACGTGGAAGTTGCATTGCTTTGCCTTTGATCGAGTTGGGAGGAGTTAAGGGGGGGCGGGGGGAAGAGGTGAGGGAGGAGGAAGGCATGGTTTGATATTAAACAGTAGGTTTTTGTTTTTGAACCAGACAGCGCAAAAGGGAACATCCGGAATTCTAGATCTCCCATAAAATGGAGGTGGCTTTGGTTCTTCAGGGTGCATTTTATATCAGCGAGTTATCATATCCATGTTTATTTCAAAATAGTGTTACGTGGTCCCCTCGGTGACTACCTGGTCTCGGTGACCCCCGGACCGTGAGAGGACCTTCGCCAGCAAGTAGTATTATATATATGAGCTTTCGTAACGCAATCAATAGGAATTCCAATCAAAAGGAAACCCCACACCAAGGATCCGGAATAATCAATGATATATTCCCCGAGCAATCAACCATCAACAATCAGCAATCAATATCACAAAGATGTAAACTCATCTACACTAACTCTAAGATGGCCATCTTATACATTCCTCACGTGAGCCCCACTCCTGACTCCCTCCGTGGTCAATGTCTCTCCCAATGTCTCTCTTCTCCGCACACGGGCGGTTGAACGAACCCCGGGCGGACGTGCTCCAAACGTGCCGTCTCGTACCGGGGACAGCTGCTGCAGCGCACACCTCCTTGCCAAGCAACGGGGCAAAACCCAGCGCGGCTTCCAACGCGCGCGAGGCCCCAAAGTGCGACCCGTACGCGTCCTTGTAGACGGGGCAAAACCAAGCGCGGTTTGCAATGCGCGCGAGGCCCAACGTGCGACCCGTACGCGTCCTTGTAGACGGGGCAAAACCAAGCGCGGTTTGCAACGCGCGCGAGGCCCAACGTGCGACCCGTACGCGTCCTTGTAGACGGGGCAAAACCAAGCGCGGTTTGCAACGCACGCGAGGCCCAACGTGCGACCCGTACGCGTCCTTGTAGACGGGGCAAACTGTGCCGGACGCTTGGTTCCGTGCACGAACTCACGGTGACTTGACGTGTCAAAAGGTAGTTACATGTCCAGGTAACTCCTCTCGCCAGACGGGTTTCGGAACGCCGCTTTTTCACGCAGCGCAAGGTCGATCCCACCTTTTGTCGGAGCGGGCGAGGAAGAAGAAACCTCCTCCTTTTCCTCGTGTCTTTTCCTCTTTTCGTTTCCGGTCACTTCCGTTTCCGGCCACTTCCGTTTCCGGCCACTCCCTCAGAAGGGCTCCTGCCCCTCCAACCACAACAACTACACAACAACTTAATATACTACCCACGGATAAGCAAAGACCTGAATGGTAATTCACATACATTCACATAAATATGTAACACTCCCCCCCTTCAAGAAAGAAAGTTTGAACCCAGCGAAAACTTTCGTTGCCGGCCAATTTGGAGAAACAAACCAGATAACTCAACCCCTCCAGATTACTCCCTCTGGACTAAGTACCAACAACGACATTGTCCCTGCCAAATCAAACTCCATCTCATGACCCTCTGACTTTGACCGTCAGTTTCTTGGGAATGAAGGTTAAGGGGTTGATCAAAGATCCAAAGTTAGGCAACTCGATAGCACTTTTTCCGGGAGGCCAAGCCGAGTATTCACTACATGGATGCCTTTAGGAACGCGGAGTTCACGGTTAGTCCGTGCAGGAAAGTTCACTACATGGACGCCTTTAGGAACGGCGTTCACGGTTAATTCGTGTAGGAATCTTGGCTCGGCGGCTCCGCCGCCTTCAGTGCTTCAACTTCTCAGAACTTCCCTAATAATTATGGTGGGACCACTTGTCCCTGTAGTCCCATGAATAGCGGTCTCCTTCTCGGCCACTACTTTGACAATCCTTCCTTCGGGAGCTGCTGTAACTCAGGGAGCCTCCATAATAATATTGATTGCGGCCACCACCAAAACTACCGCCCAGTTGTCCTCTCCTGTAGACCTCTCGACGCCTACGAAATGCCTTCCCTACTGTTATGGTCCGACCCTCCAAATCCTTGCCATTCCAATTCTTCTCTGCCTCTCTGGCGTCTTTTGTGCTGGCAAACGTGACAAAGCCGAACCCTCTTGACTGTTGCGTTTCCCAGTCTCTTACCAACCGCACTTCCACCAGCAGCCCATATCTGTTGAAGACAGAGGTCAGAACTTCTTCCTCTGTTTTGAAGTTCAGTCCCCCTACAAATAACTTGGCACTTTTGTCGCCATCCCGAGTTGGTGTGGTGTTATTTTCCCTGCTGGGCTCTTTACCAACCCTCTGGTTACCATAAACTTGACCCCCGGCCAAATCATTCCCGATAACCACAGATACACCCTCTACAGGAAGCGTGGCTTGTAAACCGACGGTGACCGGTCCTGACACCAAATCGGACTACAACTGGATGACCTGAAGGGGAGCACTAACACCGCCCCCGATCCCCTGTAAACGCACACTATCCCCCGTTGCCGTCTCCTCGGACCATGGCAAAATGCCTTCAAGCATTAAAGATTGATGGGCCCCTGTGTCCCTCAATATCCTAACCGGTCTCCGGTTAGTCGAGGCTCCATCCAGTGACACAAACCCCTCTGAAATAAATGGTTGGTAACCCTTTTGATGGCGATTTCTTACGCTAGCCATCGCATTCGGAGTTGTAATAGTCGGACTCCGCTCTGGGTTGTCCCTTTTCATGAGGTAACAACTGGACATCAAGTGTCCAGGTTTCTTGCAAAACGCGCAAGTAGGTCCGGAGGAAAAACTCGGGGTCTGCCTCGGGCCCCCCGAACTATAAGTTTGTCTTGGGCCCGCATCCCTCTGATTTCGAACCGGTGGGGTATCATAGTTGTCCCCATAATCATCTCGAGGCCGCCGCCATGTATGGTCGTTCTCCGCACCTGCTGTTCCCCACCTCCCCTGCGGAGATCTAGGCGAGGAGTTAGGTTCGTGGACCCCTATTCGGTGGGTTAAGGCATAATCATCTGCCATGGTGGCTGCGTCCCACAACTTTGGTACCTTCTTTTCCTGCAGGTACACTTTGATGTCCTCGTGGACACACTGCTGGAATTCCTCCACCAGGATCAAGTCCCGCAATGTCTCGAAGTCTTTCCCGACTCCTTTTGACTCACACCACCGATCAAACATGTTTTCTTTCACTCTGGCAAACTCCACATGGGTCTCACTCTCCCTCTTCCTGGCATTCCTAAATTTTTGCCTGTAAGCTTCCGGAACCAACTCATAGGCCTTGAGGATGTGCTTCTTCAGTACCTCATAATCTGCACATTGGTCCATTGGTAGCGCCGAATAAATTTCCTGAGCTTTCCCCACCAGCACACTTTGCACGAGTATGGTCCATGCCTCCTCCGGCCAGTTTAATTGTCGAGCCACTTTCTCAAAGTGTGGAAAAAATTTCGCGACTTCTTTTTCACTGAACGGTGGAACCAGCCTCACATGTCTGCCCACATCCCAGGTTTTCTGGTTAGGTGTCGACCCCGTCAGCAAGGGTGGTGCCTCTCCCCGTTCTCTCATTAACTCCAGCTCCTTGAATTTGATTTCTTGCTGAAGCTCCATGTCACGTTCCTTTAATTCCCTTTCCGCTTTTCTCTCCTCTGCTTCGAGGTCCCTTGCAGCTCTCCTTTCCTCTGCCTGTTCCTTTTCTCTTCTTTCCTGGAGTTCTCTTTCCACTCTCCTTTCCTCGGTTCTTTCTTGTGCTGTTTTCTCTTCCAACCTTTCCTGGAGTTATCGTTCCACTCTCCTTTCCTCTGCTTTTTTGTCTTCTAACCTTTCCTGGAGTTCTCGTTCCACTCTCCTTTCCTCTGCTTGTTTCTCTTCTCTCCTCGCTTCTGCTTTCCTTTCTTCTTCTTTTAACCTTTCCTGGAGTTCTCGTTCCACTCTCCTTTCCTCCGCTTGTTTCTCTTCCCTCCTCTCTTCTGCTTTCCTTTCTTCTTCTGCTCTTTCCTTTTCTGCTTTCCTTTCTTCTTCTGCTCTTTCCTTTTCTGCTTTCCTTTCTTCTTCTTTAATCTGTTCCTGGCTCCGTAATTGCAACTCCAGTTTCCGGAGCTCAACGTCTTCTGGTTCTTCGGGTAGCCACTCCCAGGCTAACTCGTCCCATGTTCCTAATCCCACCATAGATTGTATCACCGTGGCCTGCAACTCTGCCTTCCTCAAATTAGTTCGGACCTCCAAGTTAAAATGTTTGGCCAATTTCAAGAGGTCCGACTTTAGCAACGCTCGGAACTGTGCCTCACTCGGGGTTACCCCAAAGTTCTGTGCCACAAACGCCATGGTGCCTATCGTTAACACCTGTTAACCTTCACCCAAGACTTTACCCCAATTTCTCAAAATTTTTTTTACCAATTAATAATTAATTAATACATTTTAATTAATAAAAAAAAAATATTATTTTATTATTTTATACAATTTTAAATCCCGGACGTAGACCCAATTGCGAAACCGCAAATCGTAATTTGGACGAGCCCCCAATTCTGTTACGTGGTCCCCTCGGTGACTACCTGGTCTCGGTGACCCCCGGACCGTGAGAGGACCTTCGCCAGCAAGTAGTATTATATATATGAGCTTTCGTAACGCAATCAATAGGAATTCCAATCAAAAGGAAACCCCACACCAAGGATCCGGAATAATCAATGATATATTCCCCGAGCAATCAACCATCAACAATCAGCAATCAATATCACAAAGATGTAAACTCATCTACACTAACTCTAAGATGGCCATCTTATACATTCCTCATGTGAGCCCCACTCCTGACTCCCTCCGTGGTCAATGTCTCTCCCAATGTCTCTCTTCTCCGCACACGGGCGGTTGAACGAACCCCGGGCGGACGTGCTCCAAACGTGCCGTCTCGTACCGGGGACAGCTGCTGCAGCGCACACCTCCTTGCCAAGCAACGGGGCAAAACCCAGCGCGGCTTCCAACGCGCGCGAGGCCCCAAAGTGCGACCCGTACGCGTCCTTGTAGACCGGGCAAAACCAAGCGCGGTTTGCAACGCGCGCGAGGCCCAACGTGCGACCCGTACGCGTCCTTGTAGACGGGGCAAAACCAAGCGCGGTTTGCAACGCGCGCGAGGCCCAACGTGCGACCCGTACGCGTCCTTGTAGACGGGGCAAAACCAAGCGCGGTTTGCAACGCGCGCGAGGCCCAACGTGCGACCCGTACGCGTCCTTGTAGACGGGGCAAACTGTGCCGGACGCTTGGTTCCGTGCACGAACTCACGGTGACTTGACGTGTCAAAAGGTAGTTACACGTCCAGGTAACTCCTCTCGCCAGACGGGTTTCGGAACGCCGCTTTTTCACGCAGCGCAAGGTCGATCCCACCTTTTGTCGGAGCGGGCGAGGAAGAAGAAACCTCCTCCTTTTCCTCGTGTCTTTTCCTCTTTTCGTTTCCGGTCACTTCCGTTTCCGGCCACTTCCGTTTCCGGCCACTCCCTCAGAAGGGCTCCTGCCCCTCCAACCACAACAACTACACAACAACTTAATATACTACCCACGGATAAGCAAAGACCTGAATGGTAATTCACATACATTCACATAAATATGTAACAATAGAAATATAAAGTTTTCAAATAAATCACGAGGCGTCACGTGTGAAAGGCAACAAAACTCCACATACACCTCAAAGAGCTTCCCAAAGCAGTAGACGAAACAAACAAAACAAGCAAACAAAAAAAACCACAAAACAATTGCAGCAATGTAAACCAATACAATTACAACTGGGCAAACCTTAAATATTTCCAAAACCATTTTTCAAAGTACAAACTCAGCAAACATGACACATTTGTTGGGAAATGATGGGCGAGGGGGGGGGGGGGGGGGGAGCTCGGCTTGTGTGCAATCAGATGTTTGGCAAAGCACCTGCAACACACCTTGATCCTGGGAGCAGGAAGATCCAATAGTGCTTGATGGGACATGAGCAGTGAGCAGTTTGGCAAAGACCGATGATCTATGGCAGAATAGTTAAAGAACAAACAACTGAAGAACCAAACCCACCAGTCTTTGCAGTGTCCATGTGTTTTATACTTCTCCCCCCCCCCCCCCCCCCTTCCCACGCCGCCTCCCCCCAAGCCCTCTCCCTCCCACAGATCTCCCGATGTCCCTGCTCTCAAATGTTGTGTTTGTGTGCTTCCCCCTCTGTCCCCATCTTGTCTACCGCTCCCCTTATGATATGTTTTATGTGTCGGTTTGACGTTTTTGTGATTAATGTTCACTCTTTCATGAGCCTCGATCTTCTATACAAAAAAATCCCCCCAAAAAACAAAATAAATAAATAAATAAACTGTGGCGCCCCCATGGATTTTGCAGTGTTTGAGCTGCCCTGGTTCAAAACCATAATGTTTTTTTTTTTTAACCTTCACCACAGAAACCTACCCAAGTGGCTTTAGTGCTTCGCAAACATCTTCACATCGGCCCATCCATCACAGTAGTTCAGATGGCTCGCTCTACCACTCTTTTCAAGCCAATCGCCTTGTGAACTTGGCCTCATACAGTCCGCCAAGTTAGGGATTGGTCCTGCGGCAACACTTCAATCATCCCTCCAGCTGCTGATGGCTCGTAGTCGGGGCACTTCTTCATTAGTCTCACACAGAAGCTTGGCCGACTCGACTCCATTCTACAAGCTCGCTTGGTCACCTGGCACATCCTACTGCACAAGCATTCAAAGACTCAGGCCTTGGTCACATTTGTAGTCCAGTGGAAGTGAAGACCAAGAGGCACAGAAACGTTTGTACTCACATGGTGGTGGTCGCTGCGGTCCAGGTGGAACTGTTGCTTGCACAAGTTATTCAGGAACGCAATCCCTGTTCAAACAAAGGTAGGGTAGTATCATGTGCCATGAAAAGAACAAAAAGCTCCGAAAGAGGAATAAAACAATAGGTTTATGAGAATGTTTGCTTCGAAGCATTGCTCGAACCATTACTTTTTGTGCTATAAATGTATACATTAATTGCAGTGATGAATAAAGCATTTACAACAGTGGTTCAAGGTTGAAATCGACTCTGTTGTAGAAAATGTAAATATACACATATATATATATTGTTGCGGGGGCCGGGTTCAAAACCCCCTTCTTGCACAACAATTTGTTTGCGTGATTCCCCTCGGTTAATACCGGAGAATCACGAATACCTTCAAGGTGCACGGATCAAGGTGCACGCGCGTGCCGAAGAACCGCACGATCGAACCCTCACTTTCCCACACCTTCTGGATGCCGAGCGGTTTTGCACAGTGTGGAAAGCGGCGTTACCCCACGAGATTTATGGACCTGAGTCTAGCCAAATTCGGTCCCGGATGATGCTCGGCCAATGGAGAAAAGACGTACCGAACAGGTTGGAAGTAAGAACAAAATGTACAGCCTTTTATTTGGAAGGCACAGAGAAACAAAGATGAAGATTTACCTTAACAATTCTTACCTATCATAATAAACCCCACTGGCGCCTTCACACTCTGACACACACTCAGGGAATAACACTCTGGTTAAAGGGCGTTCCGATGTGTGTGCTGGGATTCCTCGCTGGTGACCACGTGGTCTGGTGTGTGCGGCTCGCAGTTCGATGAGGTCAGGTCCGCAGGACGAACCGCCGCCTCGAAGTTGGCACGGACGAACTTAGCACAGGTAGATGAACTTCAGCGCAGGTGAGTCGTGTGGAAAATGCCAACACTTGCGGGTCAGCCGGATGGCGCAAAAGATCGGCGCAGGCGCGATGGGTGTCGGGCGTCGAACAATGGCCAAACACGTGTCGTGGGAGATATGAAAAAGCAAGCGAGGTCTCGTCCTGGGCGTGGCGAAAGGGGCAAGAGCTCAGGTGTGTCCTCGGTGAAGTCCCAAAAAGCAAGAGGTTGATAATGCCTGCGCGTGGGCTATTATCAGAACTGGTCACGCCCTTCAAAATGTTCCAGATCCTCCCATTGGCTAAGGCTTGTTGCATCATGGCGAGGTGTTCCCGCCCCCTCACTGGTCACGTGGGCCTGTGCTTTTGGCCACGCCTTTCTGCACATCTGGTGTTATGGCTTCCCTTAACCAACAAAGGTTTGAAGACCCTGCCTAACTCAACGCATGTTTGGTCTCTATTACTATACAATGGGAAAGGGCTCATGTTTACATTCAATAAGACATAACTGACTAATGCAGGCTGCATGTTGTCGTGCAATTGGCTATAGGGAGCTTGCCTATATGGCACAACCGCAACACTACCCCCTTCTCTCACCAAGACTCGACCCGAGTCGTCCACATGGAGCGGCTGGGTGAGCTGGCATTCTTTTAAACATTACTTTTAGTGTGACACGTAGATGTGATTCCCCTAACATTTTAAACTCTAATCCCAGTGCGTGCAACATTTTTTAATTTTTATTTATTATTATTATTTTTAAACATTTAAATGTATATTTTCAAACTAAATATGTCCCTCCTAATGCGTTGGGAAACTAACTAACAGATTCACACCCACAACCTTATACTGTTCACGTATTGCCGGAATTTTTAAACTAAACACATAACCGGTGGGCAACATTTTTTACATTTTACACTACACAGAATTTATTTTACAAACATTATGACCCAGGACCTGGACTTGAGGAATAACACTTGGAGCACTTGTTGCTGGAGTCATCTTCATGCTTCTTGCCTTGGTGGGCGGGCTAACAAAAACCGGCTGGCCCTGACTTAGAATACAGGCCATTTCAAGATCAGGGCCATCTAAATCTTCATAAATGCACACATGGATCACTTTTTTTATTTACGAGCAGGGCCACTTGAATCGTTGTCCAAATGCATGGCGTCAGTGCCACTCAAGAGGTGATCCATGTGTGGCAAGATGATGGGGCAGCCAAGAGGTGAAACAATGGAAATGGGTGTGGCCACTGAGCCAGTGGTCCATAAGATGATGGATGGATGGATGTGTGTGGATGGCAGCAAGATGCTGCGACGGCAAGGTAAGTCCTCTTGATGGTCCTGGATCGGGCAGGAAGAGAAGACGCAACGAGCAAAGCAGGAAAAGACACGGTGGCACATGCAAAACACAGGTATGACAAACGGGTGAGAGGAACGCCGGCAGAGTGAACTCGAGCCTGGCCCTACCCGTTCGTGCCTCCCACCGTTAACTACACTACCCTAGCCCTCCTTGTATTTACAATTCGTCTCTACGTCTCGTCTCCCCCCGTCCCCTCTTTATTTCAAATTCTTCCCCAACCCCCCCCCCCCCCCCCAGGTTCTCCCAGGAAGGAAAGGCGGTTTCTTCAACGAATCTTAAACCCAATTTGTACAGTTGAGGATGCTTATCCAATCAATGTTTGGAGTTTTTCATCCTCAGTTCATGTAAGGAACAGATACACATACACACACATATACACATACAGACACACACATATATACACATGCAGACACACACATATACGGAAATTGTATTCCGTCGGTCACGGAAATATTATATCAAAACATTTGATATTTTTAAAACTTCGGTTTTTTTGGGGGGGCCACCAGATGGTCAAGGTCTGGTCACGGGGTAACCTGTTAATATTGTTGCGGTTTTAGGAACCCACTAATAAGCAATGGCAACCACCATACAGGTCCCTTAGAATAGTTATGTCATTGCGGAACATTAGCGTAGTCCCTCCCTTCCCCTTATACGGGTTAGTATGTCATGCTTTGGGGATGGAAAGAGAGGCCCTCCACTCATAAGGGAATTTACAATATTACAATGTTACAATATTACAATGTAACATTATGTAACATTAATATTAACATTAATGTTACATTAACATTAATGTTAATTAATGTTACATTAATGTTAATGTTACATTAATGTTAATGTTAATTAATGTTAATTATTGTTAATTAATGTTAATTAATGTTATTAATTAATTAATAACATTAATTTAATTAATTAATTAATTAATTATTTAATGTTAATTAATGCTAATTAATTAATGTTAATTAATGTTAATTAATGTTAATGTTACATTAATGTTAATGTTACATTAATGTTACATTATTGTTACATTAATGTTACATTATTGTTACATTAACATTGTTACATTAATGTTACATTAACATTAACATTATGTTATTACAATGTTACAATATTACAATGTTACAATATTACAATATTACAATATTACAACAATATTACAATGTACAATGTACAATTAAATGTACAATTCAATGTACAATTCATTGTACATCAATGTACAATGTACAATTTACATCATCAATGTACATCAATGTACAATTTACATCAATAAATTTACATCAATGTAAATAAATGTAAATGCAATGAAATGTAAATTTGATCTTTAATTTGAAATAAACTATAATATTTCAGTATACCTTCGTCAGCCAAGTGACTGTTTAACGACAAGCAAACGCACACAGCAACCAAGCTGAGATTGCTTATGCTTTAAGAAGCAACAAGTCTGAACTTCTCTTATATGTGGGTGTCCTATGGAATACAACATTTGTGGCTCCTCTCGTCAGAAATGTGTAACAAATTGGATAATTTTTGGGAACAACGAAGAGAAAAATGAAAAAATTAGAAGAGACAAAGCAATAACAGTTAGAGTTGGATGGAAGGTAAGGATAGGGGGTGGGGGTTATGGAGGAGAGAAAAAAGGGAAGAGAAATGAGGAAGGTCTTTCCCACGGTTATCGAATCCATAGCCTCCACATTGCACAGCATATCAATTCCGGTGGGATTTTGAGTGTTGTATGAGCCACTGTGGCCTAATGTCTGGGGGAGGGAGAGATTAAAAAAAACTGTAGCTTGTTGAAGTTCAAAATAAATATAAACAAAGAATACTCAAGTTGGCTTAGTGGTCAGGGTGCCGGCTTGGGATCCTAGGATCATTCATTCATTCACATTCACTCAATGCTCTGCACTCAGAAAAGGCCAGAAAAATATGAGAACAACAATCTGAGTAACCAAATACCCATCACAATAAGAAAACTAAAGTGGATTCATCATTGCAGAGATTATTACGGAGTAAAAGCTCTCACAATACTTAAATTAGTGAATTCATGTTACAGGTTCTTCCATTCAAAATGACAAGAGTTCAATCTTTGAAGATAACAAACATACTTGATCTGTAGTGATAGGCAGGCCAGCCAGCCATGCATTTTATTTAAATAAAACAGGGTAGTTCAAGATTAGCATGGACTTTATATTTCTGAAAAAATTGAAGAAAAGTACTGTACTGGGTACTTTCAGTTCTTTCTAAATCTTCCAAATCCTGGTGGAAAACGGTAGAAACTGATTTAAACTGTCTCAGGAAGATGCTCTTCCTCGGTCTCTTTGCTCGTCAAGGAAGATATCATGATGCACAGAACTATTGCCAAGAAGGAATGCTCGAGATGCGTCTTTGCTGAAATGGATGGGGTTTCCAACCCCTCCATTACTGTTCCACATCTCCTACTTACTTGCAGGCAACTCTCTGGAAAAAGTGAGCTCATTTGTAAATGTGAAGAACTATCTTTCCAACCTTGATGTATCATCAGCAACTGGTCCCCGACGGCACCACCCCTAATCACAGAGGAGCAGGGGGATTTTTTTTTAACCGTGGGTACCACTAACACATATGCATAATTTGGTGTTCTGACAATTGTAAGTCGCCCCCTCCCTCCCGCGCAGGGCAAGGGGTTGGGGTTGGGGGAGGAGAGGATTTTTTGTCTTTTTGTGCCACCAATCGTACTACAAACACAGATGCAAGATTTGGTGGAGATCGCGCCAGCCTCTATTGTTTTTCCACGATTTTTTTTCCAGGCACACAAGCACACACATACATAGGTGGATGCTTTGAGACCTAGTAGGTCTCCGTTCCATCTCCTGAAACCCACCACGTGTGGAGATAGCAGTCAACATGAAGAGACTTGGGACCCAATTCAGATTTATTTATTTTTATATAAACTTTCTGCCAATGGCATTCACAGTCCTCTCCTTGACTGGCTGGTGGGTTTTCTTCCCACTTATATGCAATGTGTAGTTCAGGAGGGTGTTTTATCTCCTGCCCTTTTGATAAAGGCTATCCCTCAAGGCAGTGTCTTGAGACATATTCTCTTCCTGGTTTGCATTTAATTAATGGCCTCTTTGGAAAATCCTGTACTGTATATCACTTTGCAGATGATTACTTTTGTTTTCCAGAAAATCTCTTACACCAATGACAAGCATGCTGCCGCTGCATCCTGCTCTGCATTTTGGAGAAATTATGAAGCTTGTCCTGAAAAATGTCGCTCAATATTTCCAAGTACCACTTCACTTAATCTGTCTCTACAAAAACGTAGGGTTAACCATCCTGTTTAATTATGCCTTTCTTCTCTGGTAAAGGTACAGTCTCTGGAGCGCCTTGAACAAATGGCCTTTCCTGTGCCAATCACATTTTGAAGCTGACCTCCAGAGCAGGATGATGCATAGGAATGCTCTAAAGAGCTGTCAAATCTCTGCCACTCTTAACTCCTAACAACGTACAAAGCTTTCCTCCACAGTGCTTTGGAATATGGAAGTCCTCTGTGCACTGATTCTGCTAGATATCACCTTGCGCCCCTGGAAATGGTGGAATCCAAGGCATCTAGGTGAATTGAATCGTTTAGCAGGAGGCCGAGATGCAAGCCCTGTTCTTTTCATACTGTTTACTGGTCGATTGCCTAATTTGGAGTCTTGCCTCACCTCCCCTCTCACCTATTTGTCGCTCACGAATGACCAGATTGCACTCGTTCAGCGAGCAACACAGACCCTGTTACCCTACCCAAATCCAAGCTAACTTCTAACCTCCACTCTTTTGTCCTCTCCTCTCGAATGTGGATGTGCCTCCCTGAGTCTATTCAATCATATTCTTCACTCCACTCCTTCAAAATTGCAAGCCATCTCCATCTCATGTAATCCCCTATTCCTATTCCTATTATTTAATGTTCTCACTGGCTCTTCTCTCCTGTCCACTCATAATCTTCCACATTTACCACCTTTGTTTCCATTTTCCATGGACCTTGTCTACCTTTCCCACTCAGTTACCTTCTGTTTGTATGTCCTTACTTATTAATGTGTTCATTCCTTCCTAATTTCTGCCACCTCCCCCCCCCCCACCCCCCTCACTCCACCCCTTCATCATTGTACACAAACTCCTTCTGCTCCATGTACACTGTACAGACTTGGCATTTAATATGGAATATTTTTTTTTTCTTGACTTGGGTTTACTTTCTTAACTCAGTATATCAATCTGGTGAGTTTCTTTTACACTTTGGTGATTTCTTTGTTAAAAGAACCATGTCACTGATTGTCTGTCGCAGCAAGAAGTCAACAACAGGATTATATCACAGGTGGCGTGGCAAAATGTACGGACAGGTGCATTTGATGATTGGCTTCACAGTCGGGTATTCAAGGGTTGTTGCATTCTGTATTAGTGGAAAACAACTGCTGCACGTCTCCAAAAGTTATTGCCGCTTCCTCTGGAGATGGTCCGTCAACTCGACAATGCTGTTTGTCATGGAGTGGTGGCTTTATGAAATTACGGCATGAAACAGCGTGCTATTGCTCGGCAGTTTGGCATCACTCAAGGTCAGGTGTCAAAGATCCTGAAACGAAATGCTCAGAGGGGTGTCCCTACTCCAATACCGAGGCCAGGACGTCCCCACAGAACCACAAGGAGGGATGATCGCCAGCTGCACCGGTTAGTCCGCAATGGCGGACCTCTGTGCGTGAATTGCAGCAGGCTATTGTCACTGCATGGCAAGCGATTCCTGTCCAAACCTTGGCAAATCTCGTGAACAGCATGCCTCAACGTGTACGTGCTCTCCTGAATGCTCGTGGGGGTTACACGAAGTACTGAACTGTAATTTTACTGTCCGTAATCCCAGTCGTAATTTAACTTTTGTTTTTGTTAAAAAAAAATTTGGCTAATGTGCAAAATAAAGACATACTTCTGGAAAACGTACAGAGGTTTAACACAGTACTGTCCATGAATTGAGTTCGATATCATCACTTTCAAGGATCAATTTATTTGTTTCGAAATGTCAAATGTGGTTTTTGTTTCTTTTAAAGGTCACATTAACAAAATCTAGAATAATTTCAACATAATTCCAATGAAATTTAGGTTCTAAGTCAACTTGAAAAGTAAGTTCACCCCCACAAAAAAAATATTCCATATTAAATGCCAAGTCTGTACGTGTCAGCATCCTTCTGCTCCCTTTATCATTCAGCTCTTCCATGAGCCCCAATCCCTATAATTAATCAAATCAGTAATTAATTAATGAGTAAATAAGTAAAACAAAGATGAAGGGGACCCTAATTATTGCTCCCTTGCTCAAGATGAAGGGGGGCCCTTTACAATGTTCTTCTTCGAGAGTTAAACTAAATCAGCAGGCATTTAAAAGTTTTTGAAAAGGTGTTTGAAGGAAGATTAAGAAAACTTGTAAACATGTTATAAAGAACCAGTTTTGTTTTATGCCAGGAAGATCAACAAAAACACTTTGCCAGGAAACCACTTTTGCACTTGTATTAGTGTGGAAAAACCACTTTTCGCACTTATGTTAGTGTTGAAAAACCACTTTTCGCACTTGTGTTGGTGCAGGAAACCACTTTTGCACTTGTATTAGTGTGGAAAAAAAACTTTTCGCACTTGTGTTAGTGTTGAAAAACCACTTTTCGCACTTGTGTTAGTGTTGAAAAACCACTTTTCGCACTTGTGTTAGTGTTGAAATCCACTTTTCGCACTTGTGTTAGTGTTGAAAAACCACTTTTCGCACTTGTGTTGGTGCAGGAAACCACTTTTGCACTTGTATTAGTGTGGAAAAACCACTTTTCGCACTTGTGATAGTGTTGAAAAACCACTTTTCGCACTTGTGTTGGTGCAGGAAACACTTTTGCACTTGTATTAGTGTGGAAAAAACACTTTTTGCACTTGTGTTAGTGTTGAAAAACCACTTTTCGCACTTGTGTTAGTGTTGAAAAACAACTTTTCGCACTTGTGTTAGTGTTGAAAAACCACTTTTTGCACTTGTGTTGGTGCAGGAAACCACTTTTGCACTTGTATTAGTGTGGAAAAACCACTTTTCGCACTTGTGTTAGTGTTGAAAAACCACTTTTCGCACTTGTGTTAGTGTTGAAAAACCACTTTTCGCACTTGTGTTGGTGCAGTAAACCACATTTGCACTTGTATTAGTGTTGAAAAACCACTTTTCGCACTTGTGTTGGTGCAGGAAACCACTTTTGCACTTGTATTAGTGTGGAAAAACCACTTTTCGCACTTGTGTTAGTGTTGAAAAACCACTTTTCGCACTTGTGTTGGTGCAGGAAACCACTTTTGCACTTGTATTAGTGTGGAAAAACCACTTTTCGCACTTGTGTCAGTGTTGAAAAACCACTTTTCGCACTTGTGTTGGTGCAGGAAACCACTTTTGCACTTATATTAGTGTGGAAAAAACACTTTTTGCACTTGTGATAGTGTTGAAAAACCACTTTTCGCACTTGTGTTAGTGTTGAAAAACCACTTTTCGCGCTTGTGTTGGTGCAGTAAACCACATTTGCACTTGTATTAGTGTGGAAAAACCACTTTGCGCACTTGTGTTAGTGTTGAAAAACCACTTTTCGCACTTGTATTAGTGTGGAAAAATACTTTTTCCACTTGTGATAGTGTTGAAAAACCACTTTTCGCACTTGTGTTAATGTTGAAAAACCACTTTTCGCACTTGTGTTGGTGCAGGAAACCACTTTTGCACTTGTATTAGTGTGGAAAAACCACTTTTCGCACTTGTGATAGTGTTGAAAAACCACTTTTCGCACTTGTGTTAGTGTTGAAAAACCACTTTTCGCACTTGTGTTAGTGTTGAAAAACCACTTTTCGCACTTGTGTTGGTGCAGGAAACCACTTTTGCACTTGTATTAGTGTGGAAAAAAACCACTTTTCGCACTTGTGTCAGTGTTGAAAAACCACTTTTCGCACTTGTGTTGGTGCAGGAAACCACTTTTGCACTTATATTAGTGTGGAAAAAACACTTTTTGCACTTGTGATAGTGTTGAAAAACCACTTTTCGCACTTGTGTTAGTGTTGAAAAACCACTTTTCGCACTTGTGTTGGTGCAGTAAACCACATTTGCACTTGTATTAGTGTGGAAAAACCACTTTGCGCACTTGTGTTAGTGTTGAAAAACCACTTTTCGCACTTGTATTAGTGTGGAAAAAATACTTTTTCCACTTGTGATAGTGTTGAAAAACCACTTTTCGCACTTGTGTTAATGTTGAAAAACCACTTTTCGCACTTGTGTTGGTGCAGGAAACCACTTTTGCACTTGTATTAGTGTGGAAAAACCACTTTTCGCACTTGTGATAGTGTTGAAAAACCACTTTTCGCACTTGTGTTAGTGTTGAAAAACCACTTTTCGCACTTGTGTTAGTGTTGAAAAACCACTTTTCGCACTTGTGTTGGTGCAGGAAACCACTTTTGCACTTGTATTAGTGTGGAAAAAACACTTTTTGCACTTGTGATAGTGTTGAAAAACCACATTTCGCACTTGTGTTAGTGTTGAAAAACCACTTTTCACACTTGTGTTGGTGCAGGAAACCACTTTTGCACTTGTATTAGTGTAGAAAAACCACTTTTCGCACTTATGTTAGTGTTGAAAAACCACTTTTCGCACTTGTGTTAGTGTTGAAAAACCACTTTTCACACTTGTGTTGGTGCAGGAAACCACTTTTGCACTTGTATTAGTGTGGAAAAAACACTTTTCGCACTTGTGTTAGTGTTGAAAAACCACTTTTCGCACTTGTGTTAGTGTTGAAAAACCACTTTTCGCACTTGTGTTAGTGTTGAAAATCCACTTTTCGCACTTGTGTTAGTGTTGAAAAACCACTTTTCGCACTTGTGTTGGTGCAGGAAACCACTTTTGCACTTGTATTAGTGTGGAAAAACCACTTTTCGCACTTGTGTTAGTGTTGGAAAACGACTTTTCGCACTTGTGTTAGTGTTGAAAAACCACTTTTCGCACTTGTGTTAGTGTTGAAAAACCACTTTTCGCACTTGTGTTGGTGCAGGAAACCACTTTTGCACTAGTATTAGTGTGGAAAAAACACTTTTTGCACTTGTGATAGTGTTGAAAAACCACATTTCGCACTTGTGTTAGTGTTGAAAAACCACTTTTCACACTTGTGTTGGTGCAGGAAACCACTTTTGCACTTGTATTAGTGTAGAAAAACCACTTTTCGCACTTATGTTAGTGTTGAAAAACCACTTTTCGCACTTGTGTTAGTGTTGAAAAACCACTTTTCACACTTGTGTTGGTGCAGGAAACCAATTTTGCACTTGTATTAGTGTGGAAAAAACACTTTTCGCACTTGTGTTAGTGTTGAAAAACCACTTTTCGCACTTGTGTTAGTGTTGAAAAACCACTTTTCGCACTTGTGTTAGTGTTGAAAATCCACTTTTCGCACTTGTGTTAGTGTTGAAAAACCACTTTTCGCACTTGTGTTGGTGCAGGAAACCACTTTTGCACTTGTATTAGTGTGGAAAAACCACTTTTCGCACTTGTGTTAGTGTTGGAAAACGACTTTTCGCACTTGTGTTAGTGTTGAAAAACCACTTTTCGCACTTGTGTTAGTGTTGAAAAACCACTTTTCGCACTTGTGTTGGTGCAGGAAACCACTTTTGCACTAGTATTAGTGTGGAAAAAACACTTTTTGCACTTGTGATAGTGTTGAAAAACCACTTTTCGCACTTGTGTTAGTGTTGAAAAACCACTTTTCGCACTTGTGTTGGTGCAGGAAACCACTTTTGCACTTCTATTAGTGTGGAAAAACCACTTTTCGCACTTGTGTTAGTGTTGAAAAACCACTTTTCGCACTTGTGTTAGTGTTGAAAAACCACTTTTCACACTTGTGTTAGTGTTGAAAAACCACATTTCGCACTTGTGTTAGTGTTGAAAAACCACTTTTCGCACTTGTGTTGGTGCAGTAAACCACTTTTGCACTTGTATTAGTGTGGAAAAAACACTTTTCGCACTTGTGTTAGTGTTGAAAAACCACTTTTCGCACTTGTGTTAGTGTTGAAAAACCACTTTTCGCACTTGTGTTAGTTAGTGTTGAAAAACCACTTTTCGCACTTGTGTTGGTGCAGGAAACCACTTTTGCACTTGTATTAGTGTGGAAAAAACCACTTTTCGCACTTGTGTTGGTGCAGGAAACCACTTTTGCACTTGTATTAGTGTTGAAAAACCACTTTTGCACTTGTATTAGTGTTGAAAAACCACTTTTCGCACTTGTGTTAGTGTTGAAAAACCAGTTTTCGCACTTGTGTTGGTGCAGGAAACCACTTTTGCACTTGTATTAGTGTGGAAAAACCACTTTTCGCACTTGTGTTGGTGCAGGAAACCACTTTTGCACTTGTATTAGTGAGGAAAAACCACTTTTCGCACTTGTGATAGTGTTGAAAAACCACTTTTCGCACTTGTGTTGGTGCAGGAAACCACTTTTGCACTTGTATTAGTGTGGAAAAAACTCTTTTCGCACTTGTGTTAGTGTTGAAAAACCACTTTTCGCACTTGTGTTTGTGTTGAAAAACCACTTTTCGCACTTGTGTTAGTGTTGAAAAACCACTTTTCGCACTTGTGTTGGTGCAGGAAACCACTTTTGCACTTGTATTAGTGTGGAAAAACCACTTTTCGCACTTGTGTTAGTGTTGAAAAACCACTTTTCGCACTTGTGTTAGTGTTGAAAAACCACTTTTCGCACTTGTGTTGGTGCAGGAAACCACTTTTGCACTTGTGTTAGTGTGGAAAATCCACTTTTCGCACTTGTGTTAGTGTTGAAAAACCACTTTTCGCACTTGTGTTAGTGTTGAAAAACCACTTTTCGCACTTGTGTTAGTGTTGAAAAACCACTTTTCGCACTTGTGTTGGTGCAGGAAACCACTTTTGCACTTGTATTAGTGTGGAAAAACCACTTTTCGCACTTGTGTTAGTGTTGAAAAACCACTTTTCGCACTTGTGTTGGTGCAGGAAACCACTTTTGCACTTGTATTAGTGTGGAAAAACCACTTTTCGCACTTGTGTTGGTGCAGGAAACCACTTTTGCACTTGTATTAGTGAGGAAAAACCACTTTTCGCACTTGTGATAGTGTTGAAAAACCACTTTTCGCACTTGTGTTGGTGCAGGAAACCACTTTTGCACTTGTATTAGTGTGGAAAAAACTCTTTTCGCACTTGTGTTAGTGTTGAAAAACCACTTTTCGCACTTGTGTTTGTGTTGAAAAACCACTTTTCGCACTTGTGTTAGTGTTGAAAAACCACTTTTCGCACTTGTGTTGGTGCAGGAAACCACTTTTGCACTTGTATTAGTGTGGAAAAACCACTTTTCGCACTTGTGTTAGTGTTGAAAAACCACTTTTCGCACTTGTGTTAGTGTTGAAAAACCACTTTTCGCACTTGTGTTGGTGCAGGAAACCACTTTTGCACTTGTGTTAGTGTGGAAAATCCACTTTTCGCACTTGTGTTAGTGTTGAAAAACCACTTTTCGCACTTGTGTTAGTGTTGAAAAACCACTTTTCGCACTTGTGTTAGTGTTGAAAAACCACTTTTCGCACTTGTGTTGGTGCAGGAAACCACTTTTGCACTTGTATTAGTGTGGAAAAACCACTTTTCGCACTTGTGTTAGTGTTGAAAAACCACTTTTCGCACTTGTGTTGGTGCAGGAAACCACTTTTGCACTTATATTAGTGTGGAAAAAACACTTTTTGCACTTGTGATAGTGTTGAAAAACCACTTTTCGCACTTGTGTTAGTGTTGAAAAACCACTTTTCGCACTTGTGTTGGTGCAGTAAACCACATTTGCACTTGTATTAGTGTGGAAAAACCACTTTGCGCACTTGTGTTAGTGTTGAAAAACCACTTTTCGCACTTGTATTAGTGTGGAAAAAATACTTTTTCCACTTGTGATAGTGTTGAAAAACCACTTTTCGCACTTGTGTTAATGTTGAAAAACCACTTTTCGCACTTGTGTTGGTGCAGGAAACCACTTTTGCACTTGTATTAGTGTGGAAAAACCACTTTTCGCACTTGTGATAGTGTTGAAAAACCACTTTTCGCACTTGTGTTAGTGTTGAAAAACCACTTTTCGCACTTGTGTTAGTGTTGAAAAACCACTTTTCGCACTTGTGTTGGTGCAGGAAACCACTTTTGCACTTGTATTAGTGTGGAAAAAACACTTTTTGCACTTGTGATAGTGTTGAAAAACCACATTTCGCACTTGTGTTAGTGTTGAAAAACCACTTTTCACACTTGTGTTGGTGCAGGAAACCACTTTTGCACTTGTATTAGTGTAGAAAAACCACTTTTCGCACTTGTGTTAGTGTTGAAAAACCACTTTTCGCACTTGTGTTGGTGCAGGAAACCACTTTTGCACTTGTATTAGTGTGGAAAAAACACTTTTCGCACTTGTGTTAGTGTTGAAAAACCACTTTTCGCACTTGTTTTAGCGTTGAAAAACCACTTTCGCACTTGTGTTAGTGTTGAAAAACCACTTTTCGCACTTGTGTTGGTGCAGGAAACCACTTTTGCACTTGTATTAGTGTGGAAAAACCACTTTTCGCACTTGTGATAGTGTTGAAAAACCACTTTTCGCACTTGTGTTGGTGCAGGAAACCACTTTTGCACTTGTATTAGTGTGGAAAAAACACTTTTCGCACTTGTGTTAGTGTTGAAAAACCACATTTCGCACTTGTGTTAGTGTTGAAAAACCACTTTTCGCACTTGTGTTAGTGTTGAAAAACCACTTTTCGCACTTGTGTTGGTGCAGGAAACCACTTTTGCACTTGTATTAGTGTGGAAAAACCACTTTTCGCACTTGTGTTAGTGTTGAAAAACCACTTTTCGCACTTGTGTTAGTGTTGAAAAACCACTTTTCACACTTGTGTTGGTGCAGTAAACCACATTTGCACTTGTATTAGTGTTGAAAAACCACTTTTCGCACTTGTGTTGGTGCAGGATACCACTTTTGCACTTGTATTAGTGTGGAAAAACCACTTTTCGCACTTATGTTAGTGTTGAAAAACCACTTTTCGCACTTGTGTTGGTGCAGGAAACCACTTTTGCACTTGTATTAGTGTGGAAAAAACACTTTTCGCACTTGTGTTAGTGTTGAAAAACCACTTTTCGCACTTGTGTTAGTGTTGAAAAACCACTTTTCGCACTTGTGTTAGTGTTGAAATCCACTTTTCGCACTTGTGTTAGTGTTGAAAAACCACTTTTCGCACTTGTGTTGGTGCAGGAAACCACTTTTGCACTTGTATTAGTGTGGAAAAACCACTTTTCGCACTTGTGATAGTGTTGAAAAACCACTTTTCGCACTTGTGTTGGTGCAGGAAACCACTTTTGCACTTGTATTAGTGTGGAAAAAACACTTTTCGCACTTGTGTTAGTGTTGAAAAACCACTTTTCGCACTTGTGTTAGTGTTGAAAAACAACTTTTCGCACTTGTGTTAGTGTTGAAAAACCACTTTTTGCACTTGTGTTGGTGCAGGAAACCACTTTTGCACTTGTATTAGTGTGGAAAAACCACTTTTCGCACTTGTGTTAGTGTTGAAAAACCACTTTTCGCACTTGTGTTAGTGTTGAAAAACCACTTTTCGCACTTGTGTTGGTGCAGTAAACCACATTTGCACTTGTATTAGTGTTGAAAAACCACTTTTCGCACTTGTGTTGGTGCAGGAAACCACTTTTGCACTTGTATTAGTGTGGAAAAACCACTTTTCGCACTTGTGTTAGTGTTGAAAAACCACTTTTCGCACTTGTGTTGGTGCAGGAAACCACTTTTGCACTTGTATTAGTGTGGAAAAACCACTTTTCGCACTTGTGTCAGTGTTGAAAAACCACTTTTCGCACTTGTGTTGGTGCAGGAAACCACTTTTGCACTTATATTAGTGTGGAAAAAACACTTTTTGCACTTGTGATAGTGTTGAAAAACCACTTTTCGCACTTGTGTTAGTGTTGAAAAACCACTTTTCGCGCTTGTGTTGGTGCAGTAAACCACATTTGCACTTGTATTAGTGTGGAAAAACCACTTTGCGCACTTGCGTTAGTGTTGAAAAACCACTTTTCGCACTTGTATTAGTGTGGAAAAATACTTTTTCCACTTGTGATAGTGTTGAAAAACCACTTTTCGCACTTGTGTTAATGTTGAAAAACCACTTTTCGCACTTGTGTTGGTGCAGGAAACCACTTTTGCACTTGTATTAGTGTGGAAAAACCACTTTTCGCACTTGTGATAGTGTTGAAAAACCACTTTTCGCACTTGTGTTAGTGTTGAAAAACCACTTTTCGCACTTGTGTTAGTGTTGAAAAACCACTTTTCGCACTTGTGTTGGTGCAGGAAACCACTTTTGCACTTGTATTAGTGTGGAAAAAAACCACTTTTCGCACTTGTGTCAGTGTTGAAAAACCACTTTTCGCACTTGTGTTGGTGCAGGAAACCACTTTTGCACTTATATTAGTGTGGAAAAAACACTTTTTGCACTTGTGATAGTGTTGAAAAACCACTTTTCGCACTTGTGTTAGTGTTGAAAAACCACTTTTCGCACTTGTGTTGGTGCAGTAAACCACATTTGCACTTGTATTAGTGTGGAAAAACCACTTTGCGCACTTGTGTTAGTGTTGAAAAACCACTTTTCGCACTTGTATTAGTGTGGAAAAAATACTTTTTCCACTTGTGATAGTGTTGAAAAACCACTTTTCGCACTTGTGTTAATGTTGAAAAACCACTTTTCGCACTTGTGTTGGTGCAGGAAACCACTTTTGCACTTGTATTAGTGTGGAAAAACCACTTTTCGCACTTGTGATAGTGTTGAAAAACCACTTTTCGCACTTGTGTTAGTGTTGAAAAACCACTTTTCGCACTTGTGTTAGTGTTGAAAAACCACTTTTCGCACTTGTGTTGGTGCAGGAAACCACTTTTGCACTTGTATTAGTGTGGAAAAAACACTTTTTGCACTTGTGATAGTGTTGAAAAACCACATTTCGCACTTGTGTTAGTGTTGAAAAACCACTTTTCACACTTGTGTTGGTGCAGGAAACCACTTTTGCACTTGTATTAGTGTAGAAAAACCACTTTTCGCACTTATGTTAGTGTTGAAAAACCACTTTTCGCACTTGTGTTGGTGCAGGAAACCACTTTTGCACTTGTATTAGTGTGGAAAAAACACTTTTCGCACTTGTGTTAGTGTTGAAAAACCACTTTTCGCACTTGTGTTAGTGTTGAAAAACCACTTTTCGCACTTGTGTTAGTGTTGAAAATCCACTTTTCGCACTTGTGTTAGTGTTGAAAAACCACTTTTCGCACTTGTGTTGGTGCAGGAAACCACTTTTGCACTTGTATTAGTGTGGAAAAACCACTTTTCGCACTTGTGTTAGTGTTGAAAAACGACTTTTCGCACTTGTGTTAGTGTTGAAAAACCACTTTTCGCACTTGTGTTAGTGTTGAAAAACCACTTTTCGCACTTGTGTTGGTGCAGGAAACCACTTTTGCACTAGTATTAGTGTGGAAAAAACACTTTTTGCACTTGTGATAGTGTTGAAAAACCACTTTTCGCACTTGTGTTAGTGTTGAAAAACCACTTTTCGCACTTGTGTTGGTGCAGGAAACCACTTTTGCACTTCTATTAGTGTGGAAAAACCACTTTTCGCACTTGTGTTAGTGTTGAAAAACCACTTTTCGCACTTGTGTTAGTGTTGAAAAACCACTTTTCACACTTGTGTTAGTGTTGAAAAACCACATTTCGCACTTGTGTTAGTGTTGAAAAACCACTTTTCGCACTTGTGTTGGTGCAGTAAACCACTTTTGCACTTGTATTAGTGTGGAAAAAACACTTTTCGCACTTGTGTTAGTGTTGAAAAACCACTTTTCGCACTTGTGTTAGTGTTGAAAAACCACTTTTCGCACTTGTGTTAGTTAGTGTTGAAAAACCACTTTTCGCACTTGTGTTGGTGCAGGAAACCACTTTTGCACTTGTATTAGTGTGGAAAAAACCACTTTTCGCACTTGTGTTGGTGCAGGAAACCACTTTTGCACTTGTATTAGTGTTGAAAAACCACTTTTGCACTTGTATTAGTGTTGAAAAACCACTTTTCGCACTTGTGTTAGTGTTGAGAAACCAGTTTTCGCACTTGTGTTGGTGCAGGAAACCACTTTTGCACTTGTATTAGTGTGGAAAAACCACTTTTCGCACTTGTGTTGGTGCAGGAAACCACTTTTGCACTTGTATTAGTGAGGAAAAACCACTTTTCGCACTTGTGATAGTGTTGAAAAACCACTTTTCGCACTTGTGTTGGTGCAGGAAACCACTTTTGCACTTGTATTAGTGTGGAAAAAACGCTTTTCGCACTTGTGTTAGTGTTGAAAAACCACTTTTCGCACTTGTGTTTGTGTTGAAAAACCACTTTTCGCACTTGTGTTAGTGTTGAAAAACCACTTTTCGCACTTGTGTTGGTGCAGGAAACCACTTTTGCACTTGTATTAGTGTGGAAAAACCACTTTTCGCACTTGTGTTAGTGTTGAAAAACCACTTTTCGCACTTGTGTTAGTGTTGAAAAACCACTTTTCGCACTTGTGTTGGTGCAGGAAACCACTTTTGCACTTGTGTTAGTGTGGAAAAACCACTTTTCGCACTTTTGTTAGTGTTGAAAAACCACTTTTCGCACTTGTGTTAGTGTTGAAAAACCACTTTTCGCACTTGTGTTAGTGTTGAAAAACCACTTTTCGCACTTGTGTTGGTGCAGGAAACCACTTTTGCACTTGTATTAGTGTGGAAAAACCACTTTTCGCACTTGTGTTAGTGTTGAAAAACCACTTTTCGCACTTGTGTTGGTGCAGGAAACCACTTTTGCACTTATATTAGTGTGGAAAAAACACTTTTTGCACTTGTGATAGTGTTGAAAAACCACTTTTCGCACTTGTGTTAGTGTTGAAAAACCACTTTTCGCACTTGTGTTGGTGCAGTAAACCACATTTGCACTTGTATTAGTGTGGAAAAACCACTTTGCGCACTTGTGTTAGTGTTGAAAAACCACTTTTCGCACTTGTATTAGTGTGGAAAAAATACTTTTTCCACTTGTGATAGTGTTGAAAAACCACTTTTCGCACTTGTGTTAATGTTGAAAAACCACTTTTCGCACTTGTGTTGGTGCAGGAAACCACTTTTGCACTTGTATTAGTGTGGAAAAACCACTTTTCGCACTTGTGATAGTGTTGAAAAACCACTTTTCGCACTTGTGTTAGTGTTGAAAAACCACTTTTCGCACTTGTGTTAGTGTTGAAAAACCACTTTTCGCACTTGTGTTGGTGCAGGAAACCACTTTTGCACTTGTATTAGTGTGGAAAAAACACTTTTTGCACTTGTGATAGTGTTGAAAAACCACATTTCGCACTTGTGTTAGTGTTGAAAAACCACTTTTCACACTTGTGTTGGTGCAGGAAACCACTTTTGCACTTGTATTAGTGTAGAAAAACCACTTTTCGCACTTGTGTTAGTGTTGAAAAACCACTTTTCGCACTTGTGTTGGTGCAGGAAACCACTTTTGCACTTGTATTAGTGTGGAAAAAACACTTTTCGCACTTGTGTTAGTGTTGAAAAACCACTTTTCGCAGTTGTTTTAGCGTTGAAAAACCACTTTCGCACTTGTGTTAGTGTTGAAAAACCACTTTTCGCACTTGTGTTGGTGCAGGAAACCACTTTTGCACTTGTATTAGTGTGGAAAAACCACTTTTCGCACTTGTGATAGTGTTGAAAAACCACTTTTCGCACTTGTGTTGGTGCAGGAAACCACTTTTGCACTTGTATTAGTGTGGAAAAACCACTTTTCGCACTTGTGTTAGTGTTGAAAAACCACTTTTCGCACTTGTGTTGGTGCAGGAAACCACTTTTGCACTTGTATTAGTGTGGAAAAACCACTTTTCGCACTTGTGTTAGTGTTGAAAAACCACTTTTCGCACTTGTGTTAGTGTTGAAAAACCACTTTTCACACTTGTGTTGGTGCAGTAAACCACATTTGCACTTGTATTAGTGTTGAAAAACCACTTTTCGCACTTGCGTTGGTGCAGGATACCACTTTTGCACTTGTATTAGTGTGGAAAAACCACTTTTCGCACTTATGTTAGTGTTGAAAAACCACTTTTCGCACTTGTGTTGGTGCAGGAAACCACTTTTGCACTTGTATTAGTGTGGAAAAAACACTTTTCGCACTTGTGTTAGTGTTGAAAAACCACTTTTCGCACTTGTGTTAGTGTTGAAAAACCACTTTTCGCACTTGTGTTAGTGTTGAAATCCACTTTTCGCACTTGTGTTAGTGTTGAAAAACCACTTTTCGCACTTGTGTTGGTGCAGGAAACCACTTTTGCACTTGTATTAGTGTGGAAAAACCACTTTTCGCACTTGTGATAGTGTTGAAAAACCACTTTTCGCACTTGTGTTGGTGCAGGAAACCACTTTTGCACTTGTATTAGTGTGGAAAAAACACTTTTCGCACTTGTGTTAGTGTTGAAAAACCACTTTTCGCACTTGTGTTAGTGTTGAAAAACAACTTTTCGCACTTGTGTTAGTGTTGAAAAACCACTTTTTGCACTTGTGTTGGTGCAGGAAACCACTTTTGCACTTGTATTAGTGTGGAAAAACCACTTTTCGCACTTGTGTTAGTGTTGAAAAACCACTTTTCGCACTTGTGTTAGTGTTGAAAAACCACTTTTCGCACTTGTGTTGGTGCAGTAAACCACATTTGCACTTGTATTAGTGTTGAAAAACCACTTTTCGCACTTGTGTTGGTGCAGGAAACCACTTTTGCACTTGTATTAGTGTGGAAAAACCACTTTTCGCACTTGTGTTAGTGTTGAAAAACCACTTTTCGCACTTGTGTTGGTGCAGGAAACCACTTTTGCACTTGTATTAGTGTGGAAAAACCACTTTTCGCACTTGTGTCAGTGTTGAAAAACCACTTTTCGCACTTGTGTTGGTGCAGGAAACCACTTTTGCACTTATATTAGTGTGGAAAAAACACTTTTTGCACTTGTGATAGTGTTGAAAAACCACTTTTCGCACTTGTGTTAGTGTTGAAAAACCACTTTTCGCGCTTGTGTTGGTGCAGTAAACCACATTTGCACTTGTATTAGTGTGGAAAAACCACTTTGCGCACTTGTGTTAGTGTTGAAAAACCACTTTTCGCACTTGTATTAGTGTGGAAAAATACTTTTTCCACTTGTGATAGTGTTGAAAAACCACTTTTCGCACTTGTGTTAATGTTGAAAAACCACTTTTCGCACTTGTGTTGGTGCAGGAAACCACTTTTGCACTTGTATTAGTGTGGAAAAACCACTTTTCGCACTTGTGATAGTGTTGAAAAACCACTTTTCGCACTTGTGTTAGTGTTGAAAAACCACTTTTCGCACTTGTGTTAGTGTTGAAAAACCACTTTTCGCACTTGTGTTGGTGCAGGAAACCACTTTTGCACTTGTATTAGTGTGGAAAAAAACCACTTTTCGCACTTGTGTCAGTGTTGAAAAACCACTTTTCGCACTTGTGTTGGTGCAGGAAACCACTTTTGCACTTATATTAGTGTGGAAAAAACACTTTTTGCACTTGTGATAGTGTTGAAAAACCACTTTTCGCACTTGTGTTAGTGTTGAAAAACCACTTTTCGCACTTGTGTTGGTGCAGTAAACCACATTTGCACTTGTATTAGTGTGGAAAAACCACTTTGCGCACTTGTGTTAGTGTTGAAAAACCACTTTTCGCACTTGTATTAGTGTGGAAAAAATACTTTTTCCACTTGTGATAGTGTTGAAAAACCACTTTTCGCACTTGTGTTAATGTTGAAAAACCACTTTTCGCACTTGTGTTGGTGCAGGAAACCACTTTTGCACTTGTATTAGTGTGGAAAAACCACTTTTCGCACTTGTGATAGTGTTGAAAAACCACTTTTCGCACTTGTGTTAGTGTTGAAAAACCACTTTTCGCACTTGTGTTAGTGTTGAAAAACCACTTTTCGCACTTGTGTTGGTGCAGGAAACCACTTTTGCACTTGTATTAGTGTGGAAAAAACACTTTTTGCACTTGTGATAGTGTTGAAAAACCACATTTCACACTTGTGTTAGTGTTGAAAAACCACTTTTCACACTTGTGTTGGTGCAGGAAACCACTTTTGCACTTGTATTAGTGTAGAAAAACCACTTTTCGCACTTATGTTAGTGTTGAAAAACCACTTTTCGCACTTGTGTTGGTGCAGGAAACCACTTTTGCACTTGTATTAGTGTGGAAAAAACACTTTTCGCACTTGTGTTAGTGTTGAAAAACCACTTTTCGCACTTGTGTTAGTGTTGAAAAACCACTTTTCGCACTTGTGTTAGTGTTGAAAATCCACTTTTCGCACTTGTGTTAGTGTTGAAAAACCACTTTTCGCACTTGTGTTGGTGCAGGAAACCACTTTTGCACTTGTATTAGTGTGGAAAAACCACTTTTCGCACTTGTGTTAGTGTTGAAAAACGACTTTTCGCACTTGTGTTAGTGTTGAAAAACCACTTTTCGCACTTGTGTTAGTGTTGAAAAACCACTTTTCGCACTTGTGTTGGTGCAGGAAACCACTTTTGCACTAGTATTAGTGTGGAAAAAACACTTTTTGCACTTGTGATAGTGTTGAAAAACCACTTTTCGCACTTGTGTTAGTGTTGAAAAACCACTTTTCGCACTTGTGTTGGTGCAGGAAACCACTTTTGCACTTCTATTAGTGTGGAAAAACCACTTTTCGCACTTGTGTTAGTGTTGAAAAACCACTTTTCGCACTTGTGTTAGTGTTGAAAAACCACTTTTCACACTTGTGTTAGTGTTGAAAAACCACATTTCGCACTTGTGTTAGTGTTGAAAAACCACTTTTCGCACTTGTGTTGGTGCAGTAAACCACTTTTGCACTTGTATTAGTGTGGAAAAAACACTTTTCGCACTTGTGTTAGTGTTGAAAAACCACTTTTCGCACTTGTGTTAGTGTTGAAAAACCACTTTTCGCACTTGTGTTAGTTAGTGTTGAAAAACCACTTTTCGCACTTGTGTTGGTGCAGGAAACCACTTTTGCACTTGTATTAGTGTGGAAAAAACCACTTTTCGCACTTGTGTTGGTGCAGGAAACCACTTTTGCACTTGTATTAGTGTTGAAAAACCACTTTTGCACTTGTATTAGTGTTGAAAAACCACTTTTCGCACTTGTGTTAGTGTTGCGAAACCAGTTTTCGCACTTGTGTTGGTGCAGGAAACCACTTTTGCACTTGTATTAGTGTGGAAAAACCACTTTTCGCACTTGTGTTGGTGCAGGAAACCACTTTTGCACTTGTATTAGTGAGGAAAAACCACTTTTCGCACTTGTGATAGTGTTGAAAAACCACTTTTCGCACTTGTGTTGGTGCAGGAAACCACTTTTGCACTTGTATTAGTGTGGAAAAAACGCTTTTCGCACTTGTGTTAGTGTTGAAAAACCACTTTTCGCACTTGTGTTTGCGTTGAAAAACCACTTTTCGCACTTGTGTTAGTGTTGAAAAACCACTTTTCGCACTTGTGTTGGTGCAGGAAACCACTTTTGCACTTGTATTAGTGTGGAAAAACCACTTTTCGCACTTGTGTTAGTGTTGAAAAACCACTTTTCGCACTTGTGTTAGTGTTGAAAAACCACTTTTCGCACTTGTGTTGGTGCAGGAAACCACTTTTGCACTTGTGTTAGTGTGGAAAAACCACTTTTCGCACTTTTGTTAGTGTTGAAAAACCACTTTTCACACTTGTGTTAGTGTTGAAAAACCACTTTTCGCACTTGTGTTAGTGTTGAAAAACCACTTTTCGCACTTGTGTTGGTGCAGGAAACCACTTTTGCACTTGCATTAGTGTGGAAAAACCACTTTTCGCACTTGTGTTAGTGTTGAAAAACCACTTTTCGCACTTGTGTTGGTGCAGGAAACCACTTTTGCACTTATATTAGTGTGGAAAAAACACTTTTTGCACTTGTGATAGTGTTGAAAAACCACTTTTCGCACTTGTGTTAGTGTTGAAAAACCACTTTTCGCACTTGTGTTGGTGCAGTAAACCACATTTGCACTTGTATTAGTGTGGAAAAACCACTTTGCGCACTTGTGTTAGTGTTGAAAAACCACTTTTCGCACTTGTATTAGTGTGGAAAAAATACTTTTTCCACTTGTGATAGTGTTGAAAAACCACTTTTCGCACTTGTGTTAATGTTGAAAAACCACTTTTCGCACTTGTGTTGGTGCAGGAAACCACTTTTGCACTTGTATTAGTGTGGAAAAACCACTTTTCGCACTTGTGATAGTGTTGAAAAACCACTTTTCGCACTTGTGTTAGTGTTGAAAAACCACTTTTCGCACTTGTGTTAGTGTTGAAAAACCACTTTTCGCACTTGTGTTGGTGCAGGAAACCACTTTTGCACTTGTATTAGTGTGGAAAAAACACTTTTTGCACTTGTGATAGTGTTGAAAAACCACATTTCGCACTTGTGTTAGTGTTGAAAAACCACTTTTCACACTTGTGTTGGTGCAGGAAACCACTTTTGCACTTGTATTAGTGTAGAAAAACCACTTTTCGCACTTATGTTAGTGTTGAAAAACCACTTTTCGCACTTGTGTTGGTGCAGGAAACCACTTTTGCACTTGTATTAGTGTGGAAAAAACACTTTTCGCACTTGTGTTAGTGTTGAAAAACCACTTTTCGCACTTGTGTTAGTGTTGAAAAACCACTTTTCGCACTTGTGTTAGTGTTGAAAATCCACTTTTCGCACTTGTGTTAGTGTTGAAAAACCACTTTTCGCACTTGTGTTGGTGCAGGAAACCACTTTTGCACTTGTATTAGTGTGGAAAAACCACTTTTCGCACTTGTGTTAGTGTTGAAAAACGACTTTTCGCACTTGTGTTAGTGTTGAAAAACCACTTTTCGCACTTGTGTTAGTGTTGAAAAACCACTTTTCGCACTTGTGTTGGTGCAGGAAACCACTTTTGCACTAGTATTAGTGTGGAAAAAACACTTTTTGCACTTGTGATAGTGTTGAAAAACCACTTTTCGCACTTGTGTTAGTGTTGAAAAACCACTTTTCGCACTTGTGTTGGTGCAGGAAACCACTTTTGCACTTCTATTAGTGTGGAAAAACCACTTTTCGCACTTGTGTTAGTGTTGAAAAACCACTTTTCGCACTTGTGTTAGTGTTGAAAAACCACTTTTCACACTTGTGTTAGTGTTGAAAAACCACATTTCGCACTTGTGTTAGTGTTGAAAAACCACTTTTCGCACTTGTGTTGGTGCAGTAAACCACTTTTGCACTTGTATTAGTGTGGAAAAAACACTTTTCGCACTTGTGTTAGTGTTGAAAAACCACTTTTCGCACTTGTGTTAGTGTTGAAAAACCACTTTTCGCACTTGTGTTAGTTAGTGTTGAAAAACCACTTTTCGCACTTGTGTTGGTGCAGGAAACCACTTTTGCACTTGTATTAGTGTGGAAAAAACCACTTTTCGCACTTGTGTTGGTGCAGGAAACCACTTTTGCACTTGTATTAGTGTTGAAAAACCACTTTTGCACTTGTATTAGTGTTGAAAAACCACTTTTCGCACTTGTGTTAGTGTTGCGAAACCAGTTTTCGCACTTGTGTTGGTGCAGGAAACCACTTTTGCACTTGTATTAGTGTGGAAAAACCACTTTTCGCACTTGTGTTGGTGCAGGAAACCACTTTTGCACTTGTATTAGTGAGGAAAAACCACTTTTCGCACTTGTGATAGTGTTGAAAAACCACTTTTCGCACTTGTGTTGGTGCAGGAAACCACTTTTGCACTTGTATTAGTGTGGAAAAAACGCTTTTCGCACTTGTGTTAGTGTTGAAAAACCACTTTTCGCACTTGTGTTTGCGTTGAAAAACCACTTTTCGCACTTGTGTTAGTGTTGAAAAACCACTTTTCGCACTTGTGTTGGTGCAGGAAACCACTTTTGCACTTGTATTAGTGTGGAAAAACCACTTTTCGCACTTGTGTTAGTGTTGAAAAACCACTTTTCGCACTTGTGTTAGTGTTGAAAAACCACTTTTCGCACTTGTGTTGGTGCAGGAAACCACTTTTGCACTTGTGTTAGTGTGGAAAAACCACTTTTCGCACTTTTGTTAGTGTTGAAAAACCACTTTTCGCACTTGTGTTAGTGTTGAAAAACCACTTTTCGCACTTGTGTTAGTGTTGAAAAACCACTTTTCGCACTTGTGTTGGTGCAGGAAACCACTTTTGCACTTGTATTAGTGTGGAAAAACCACTTTTCGCACTTGTGTTAGTGTTGAAAAACCACTTTTCGCACTTGTGTTGGTGCAGGAAACCACTTTTGCACTTATATTAGTGTGGAAAAAACACTTTTTGCACTTGTGATAGTGTTGAAAAACCACTTTTCGCACTTGTGTTAGTGTTGAAAAACCACTTTTCGCACTTGTGTTGGTGCAGTAAACCACATTTGCACTTGTATTAGTGTGGAAAAACCACTTTGCGCACTTGTGTTAGTGTTGAAAAACCACTTTTCGCACTTGTATTAGTGTGGAAAAAATACTTTTTCCACTTGTGATAGTGTTGAAAAACCACTTTTCGCACTTGTGTTAATGTTGAAAAACCACTTTTCGCACTTGTGTTGGTGCAGGAAACCACTTTTGCACTTGTATTAGTGTGGAAAAACCACTTTTCGCACTTGTGATAGTGTTGAAAAACCACTTTTCGCACTTGTGTTAGTGTTGAAAAACCACTTTTCGCACTTGTGTTAGTGTTGAAAAACCACTTTTCGCACTTGTGTTGGTGCAGGAAACCACTTTTGCACTTGTATTAGTGTGGAAAAAACACTTTTTGCACTTGTGATAGTGTTGAAAAACCACATTTCGCACTTGTGTTAGTGTTGAAAAACCACTTTTCACACTTGTGTTGGTGCAGGAAACCACTTTTGCACTTGTATTAGTGTAGAAAAACCACTTTTCGCACTTGTGTTAGTGTTGAAAAACCACTTTTCGCACTTGTGTTGGTGCAGGAAACCACTTTTGCACTTGTATTAGTGTGGAAAAAACACTTTTCGCACTTGTGTTAGTGTTGAAAAACCACTTTTCGCACTTGTTTTAGCGTTGAAAAACCACTTTCGCACTTGTGTTAGTGTTGAAAAACCACTTTTCGCACTTGTGTTGGTGCAGGAAACCACTTTTGCACTTGTATTAGTGTGGAAAAACCACTTTTCGCACTTGTGATAGTGTTGAAAAACCACTTTTCGCACTTGTGTTGGTGCAGGAAACCACTTTTGCACTTGTATTAGTGTGGAAAAAACACTTTTCGCACTTGTGTTAGTGTTGAAAAACCACATTTCGCACTTGTGTTAGTGTTGAAAAACCACTTTTCGCACTTGTGTTAGTGTTGAAAAACCACTTTTCGCACTTGTGTTGGTGCAGGAAACCACTTTTGCACTTGTATTAGTGTGGAAAAAACACTTTTCGCACTTGTGTTAGTGTTGAAAAACCACTTTTCGCACTTGTGTTAGTGTTGAAAAACCACTTTTCACACTTGTGTTGGTGCAGTAAACCACATTTGCACTTGTATTAGTGTTGAAAAACCACTTTTCGCACTTGTGTTGGTGCAGGATACCACTTTTGCACTTGTATTAGTGTGGAAAAACCACTTTTCGCACTTGTGTTAGTGATGAAAAACACTTTTCGCACTTGTGTTGGTGCAGGAAACCACTTTTGCACTTGTATTAGTGTGGAAAAACCACTTATCGCACTTGTGTTAGTGTTGAAAAACCACTTTTCGCACTTATGTTAGTGTTGAAAAACCACTTTTCGCACTTGTGTTGGTGCAGGAAACCACTTTTGCACTTGTATTAGTGTGGAAAAAACACTTTTCGCACTTGTGTTAGTGTTGAAAAAACCACTTTTCGCACTTGTGTTAGTGTTGAAAAACCACTTTTCGCACTTGTGTTAGTGTTGAAATCCACTTTTCGCACTTGTGTTAGTGTTGAAAAACCACTTTTCGCACTTGTGTTGGTGCAGGAAACCACTTTTGCACTTGTATTAGTGTGGAAATTCCACTTTTCGCACTTGTGATAGTGTTGAAAAACCACTTTTCGCACTTGTGTTGGTGCAGGAAACCACTTTTGCACTTGTATTAGTGTGGAAAAAACACTTTTCGCACTTGTGTTAGTGTTGAAAAACCACTTTTCGCACTTGTGTTAGTGTTGAAAAACAACTTTTCGCACTTGTGTTAGTGTTGAAAAACCACTTTTTGCACTTGTGTTGGTGCAGGAAACCACTTTTGCACTTGTATTAGTGTGGAAAAACCACTTTTCGCACTTGTGTTAGTGTTGAAAAACCACTTTTCGCACTTGTGTTAGTGTTGAAAAACCACTTTTCGCACTTGTGTTGGTGCAGTAAACCACATTTGCACTTGTATTAGTGTTGAAAAACCACTTTTCGCACTTGTGTTGGTGCAGGAAACCACTTTTGCACTTGTATTAGTGTGGAAAAACCACTTTTCGCACTTGTGTTAGTGTTGAAAAACCACTTTTCGCACTTGTGTTAGTGTTGAAAAACCACTTTTGCACTTGTATTAGTGTGGAAAAACCACATTTCGCACTTGTGTCAGTGTTGAAAAACCACTTTTCGCACTTGTGTTGGTGCAGGAAACCACTTTTGCACTTATATTAGTGTGGAAAAAACACTTTTTGCACTTGTGATAGTGTTGAAAAACCACTTTTCGCACTTGTGTTAGTGTTGAAAAACCACTTTTCGCACTTGTGTTGGTGCAGTAAACCACATTTGCACTTGTATTAGTGTGGAAAAACCACTTGGCGCACTTGTGTTAGTGTTGAAAAACCACTTTTCGCACTTGTATTAGTGTGGAAAAAATACTTTTTCCACTTGTGATAGTGTTGAAAAACCACTTTTCGCACTTGTGTTAATGTTGAAAAACCACTTTTCGCACTTGTGTTGGTGCAGGAAACCACTTTTGCACTTGTATTAGTGTGGAAAAACCACTTTTCGCACTTGTGATAGTGTTGAAAAACCACTTTTCGCACTTGTGTTAGTGTTGAAAAACTACTTTTCGCACTTGTGTTAGTGTTGAAAAACCACTTTTCGCACTTGTGTTGGTGCAGGAAACCACTTTTGCACTTGTATTAGTGTGGAAAAACCACTTTTCGCACTTGTGTCAGTGTTGAAAAACCACTTTTCGCACTTGTGTTGGTGCAGGAAACCACTTTTGCACTTATATTAGTGTGGAAAAAACACTTTTTGCACTTGTGATAGTGTTGAAAAACCACTTTTCGCACTTGTGTTAGTGTTGAAAAACCACTTTTCGCACTTGTGTTGGTGCAGTAAACCACATTTGCACTTGTATTAGTGTGGAAAAACCACTTTGCGCACTTGTGTTAGTGTTGAAAAACCACTTTTCGCACTTGTATTAGTGTGGAAAAAATACTTTTTCCACTTGTGATAGTGTTGAAAAACCACTTTTCGCACTTGTGTTAATGTTGAAAAACCACTTTTCGCACTTGTGTTGGTGCAGGAAACCACTTTTGCACTTGTATTAGTGTGGAAAAACCACTTTTCGCACTTGTGATAGTGTTGAAAAACCACTTTTCGCACTTGTGTTAGTGTTGAAAAACCACTTATCGCACTTGTGTTAGTGTTGAAAAACCACTTTTCGCACTTGTGTTGGTGCAGGAAACCACTTTTGCACTTGTATTAGTGTGGAAAAAACACTTTTTGCACTTGTGATAGTGTTGAAAAACCACATTTCGCACTTGTGTTAGTGTTGAAAAACCACTTTTCACACTTGTGTTGGTGCAGGAAACCACTTTTGCACTTGTATTAGTGTAGAAAAACCACTTTTCGCACTTATGTTAGTGTTGAAAAACCACTTTTCGCACTTGTGTTGGTGCAGGAAACCACTTTTGCACTTGTATTAGTGTGGAAAAAACACTTTTCGCACTTGTGTTAGTGTTGAAAAACCACTTTTCGCACTTGTGTTAGTGTTGAAAAACCACTTTTCGCACTTGTGTTAGTGTTGAAAATCCACTTTTCGCACTTGTGTTAGTGTTGAAAAACCACTTTTCGCACTTGTGTTGGTGCAGGAAACCACTTTTGCACTTGTATTAGTGTGGAAAAACCACTTTTCGCACTTGTGTTAGTGTTGAAAAACCACTTTTCGCACTTGTGTTAGTGTTGAAAAACCACTTTTCGCACTTGTGTTAGTGTTGAAAAACCACTTTTCGCACTTGTGTTGGTGCAGGAAACCACTTTTGCACTAGTATTAGTGTGGAAAAAACACTTTTTGCACTTGTGATAGTGTTGAAAAACCACTTTTCGCACTTGTGTTAGTGTTGAAAAACCACTTTTCGCACTTGTGTTGGTGCAGGAAACCACTTTTGCACTTCTATTAGTGTGGAAAAACCACTTTTCGCACTTGTGTTAGTGTTGAAAAACCACTTTTCGCACTTGTGTTAGTGTTGAAAAACCACTTTTCGCACTTGTGTTAGTGTTGAAAAACCACATTTCGCACTTGTGTTAGTGTTGAAAAACCACTTTTCGCACTTGTGTTGGTGCAGTAAACACTTTTGCACTTGTATTAGTGTGGAAAAAACACTTTTCGCACTTGTGTTAGTGTTGAAAAACCACTTTTCGCACTTGTGTTAGTGTTGAAAAACCACTTTTCGCACTTGTGTTAGTTAGTGTTGAAAAACCACTTTTCGCACTTGTGTTGGTGCAGGAAACCACTTTTGCACTTGTATTAGTGTGGAAAAAACCACTTTTCGCACTTGTGTTGGTGCAGGAAACCACTTTTGCACTTGTATTAGTGTTGAAAAACCACTTTTGCACTTGTATTAGTGTTGAAAAACCACTTTTCGCACTTGTGTTAGTGTTGAAAAACCAGTTTTCGCACTTGTGTTGGTGCAGGAAACCACTTTTGCACTTGTATTAGTGTGGAAAAACCACTTTTCGCACTTGTGTTGGTGCAGGAAACCACTTTTGCACTTGTATTAGTGAGGAAAAACCACTTTTCGCACTTGTGATAGTGTTGAAAAACCACTTTTCGCACTTGTGTTGGTGCAGGAAACCACTTTTGCACTTGTATTAGTGTGGAAAAAACTCTTTTCGCACTTGTGTTAGTGTTGAAAAACCACTTTTCGCACTTGTGTTTGTGTTGAAAAACCACTTTTCGCACTTGTGTTAGTGTTGAAAAACCACTTTTCGCACTTGTGTTGGTGCAGGAAACCACTTTTGCACTTGTATTAGTGTGGAAAAACCACTTTTCGCACTTGTGTTAGTGTTGAAAAACCACTTTTCGCACTTGTGTTAGTGTTGAAAAACCACTTTTCGCACTTGTGTTAGTGTTGAACAACCACTTTTTGCACTTGTGTTGGTGCAGGAAACCACTTTTGCACTTATATTAGTGTGGAAAAACCACTTTTCGCACTTGTGTTAGTGTTGAAAAACCACTTTTCGCACTTGTGTTGGTGTAGGAAACCACTTTTGCACTTGTATTAGTGTGGAAAAAACACTTTTCGCACTTGTGTTAGTGTTAAAAAACCACTTTTCGCACTTGTGTTAGTGTTGAAAAACCACTTTTCGCACTTGTGTTAGTGTTGAAAAACCACTTTTCGCACTTGTGTTGGTGCAGGAAACCACTTTTGCACTTGTATTAGTGTGGAAAAACCACTTTTCGCACTTGTGTTAGTTTTGAAAAACCACTTTTCGCACTTGTGTTAGTGTTGAAAAACCACTTTTCGCACTTGTGTTGGTGCAGTAAACCACATTTGCACTTGTATTAGTGTGGAAAAAAACACTTTTCGCACTTGTGTTAGTGTTGAAAAACCACTTTTCGCACTTGTATTAGTGTGGAAAAAACACTTTTTGCACTTGTGATAGTGTTGAAAACCACTTTTCGCACTTGTGTTAGTGTTGAAAAACCACTTTTCGCACTTGTGTTGGTGCAGGAAACCACTTTTGCACCTGTATTAGTGTGGAAAAACCACTTTTCGCACTTGTGTTAGTGTTGAAAAACCACTTTTCGCACTTGTGTTGGTGCAGGAAACCACTTTTGCACTTGTATTAGTGTGGAAAAACCACTTTTCGCACTTGTGTTAGTGTTGAAAAACCACTTTTCGCACTTATGTTAGTGTTGAAAAACCACTTTTCGCACTTGTGTTGGTGCAGGAAACCACTTTTGCACTTGTATTAGTGTGGAAAAAACACTTTTCCCACTTGTGTTAGTGTTGAAAAACCACTTTTCGCACTTGTGTTAGTGTTGAAAAACCACTTTTCGCACTTGTGTTAGTGTTGAAAAACCACTTTTCGCACTTGTGTTGGTGCAGGAAACCACTTTTGCACTTGTATTAGTGTGGAAAAAACACTTTTTGCACTTGTGATAGTGTTGAAAAACCACTTTTCGCACTTGTGTTAGTGTTGAAAAACCACTTTTCGCACTTGTGTTGGTGCAGGAAACCACTTTTGCACTTGTATTAGTGTGGAAAAACCACTTTTCGCACTTGTGATAGTGTTGAAAAACCACTTTTCGCACTTGTGTTAGTGTTGAAAAACCACTTTTCGCACTTGTGTTAGTGTTGAAAAACCACTTTTCGCACTTGTGTTGGTGCAGGAAACCACTTTTGCACTTGTATTAGTGTGGAAAAACCACTTTTCGCACTTGTGTCAGTGTTGAAAAACCACTTTTCGCACTTGTGTTGGTGCAGGAAACCACTTTTGCACTTATATTAGTGTGGAAAAAATACTTTTTGCACTTGTGATAGTGTTGAAAAACCACTTTTCGCACTTGTGTTAGTGTTGAAAAACCACTTTTCGCACTTGTGTTGGTGCAGTAAACCACATTTGCACTTGTATTAGTGTGGAAAAACCACTTTGCGCACTTGTGTTAGTGTTGAAAAACCACTTTTCGCACTTGTATTAGTGTGGAAAAAATACTTTTTCCACTTGTGATAGTGTTGAAAAACCACTTTTCGCACTTGTGTTAATGTTGAAAAACCACTTTTCGCACTTGTGTTGGTGCAGGAAACCACTTTTGCACTTGTATTAGTGTGGAAAAACCACTTTTCGCACTTGTGATAGTGTTGAAAAACCACTTTTCGCACTTGTGTTAGTGTTGAAAAACCACTTTTCGCACTTGTGTTAGTGTTGAAAAACCACTTTTCGCACTTGTGTTGGTGCAGGAAACCACTTTTGCACTTGTATTAGTGTTGAAAAACCACTTTTCGCACTTGTATTAGTGTGGAAAAAATACTTTTTCCACTTGTGATAGTGTTGAAAAACCACTTTTCGCACTTGTGTTAATGTTGAAAAACCACTTTTCGCACTTGTGTTGGTGCAGGAAACCACTTTTGCACTTGTATTAGTGTGGAAAAACCACTTTTCGCACTTGTGATAGTGTTGAAAAACCACTTTTCGCACTTGTGTTAGTGTTGAAAAACCACTTTTCGCACTTGTGTTAGTGTTGAAAAACCACTTTTCGCACTTGTGTTGGTGCAGGAAACCACTTTTGCACTTGTATTAGTGTGGAAAAAACACTTTTTGCACTTGTGATAGTGTTGAAAAACCACATTTCGCACTTGTGTTAGTGTTGAAAAACCACTTTTCACACTTGTGTTGGTGCAGGAAACCACTTTTGCACTTGTATTAGTGTAGAAAAACCACTTTTCGCACTTATGTTAGTGTTGAAAAACCACTTTTCGCACTTGTGTTGGTGCAGGAAACCACTTTTGCACTTGTATTAGTGTGGAAAAAACACTTTTCGCACTTGTGTTAGTGTTGAAAAACCACTTTTCGCACTTGTGTTAGTGTTGAAAAACCACTTTTCGCACTTGTGTTAGTGTTGAAAATCCACTTTTCGCACTTGTGTTAGTGTTGAAAAACCACTTTTCGCACTTGTGTTGGTGCAGGAAACCACTTTTGCACT
This sequence comes from Myxine glutinosa, assembly GCF_964187855.1. Taxonomy (NCBI): domain Eukaryota; kingdom Metazoa; phylum Chordata; class Myxini; order Myxiniformes; family Myxinidae; genus Myxine; species Myxine glutinosa. The sequence continues at coordinate 284,314 of NW_027616478.1, forward strand.
TGTATTAGTGTGGAAAAACCACTTTTCGCACTTGTGTTAGTGTTGAAAAAAACACTTTTCGCACTTGTGTTAGTGTTGAAAAACCACTTTTCGCACTTGTGTTAGTGTTGAAAAACCACTTTTCGCACTTGTGTTGGTGCAGGAAACCACTTTTGCACTAGTATTAGTGTGGAAAAAACACTTTTTGCACTTGTGATAGTGTTGAAAAACCACTTTTCGCACTTGTGTTAGTGTTGAAAAACCACTTTTCGCACTTGTGTTGGTGCAGGAAACCACTTTTGCACTTCTATTAGTGTGGAAAAACCACTTTTCGCACTTGTGTTAGTGTTGAAAAACCACTTTTCGCACTTGTGTTAGTGTTGAAAAACCACTTTTCGCACTTGTGTTAGTGTTGAAAAACCACATTTCGCACTTGTGTTAGTGTTGAAAAACCACTTTTCGCACTTGTGTTGGTGCAGTAAACCACTTTTGCACTTGTATTAGTGTGGAAAAAACACTTTTCGCACTTGTGTTAGTGTTGAAAAACCACTTTTCGCACTTGTGTTAGTGTGAAAAACCACTTTTCGCACTTGTGTTAGTTAGTGTTGAAAAACCACTTTTCGCACTTGTGTTGGTGCAGGAAACCACTTTTGCACTTGTATTAGTGTGGAAAAAACCACTTTTCGCACTTGTGTTGGTGCAGGAAACCACTTTTGCACTTGTATTAGTGTTGAAAAACCACTTTTGCACTTGTATTAGTGTTGAAAAACCACTTTTCGCACTTGTGTTAGTGTTGAAAAACCAGTTTCCTCCCCCCGCACTTGTGTTGGTGCAGGAAACCACTTTTGCACTTGTATTAGTGTGGAAAAACACTTTTCGCACTTGTGTTGGTGCAGGAAACCACTTTTGCACTTGTATTAGTGAGGAAAAACCACTTTTCGCACTTGTGATAGTGTTGAAAAACCACTTTTCGCACTTGTGTTGGTGCAGGAAACCACTTTTGCACTTGTATTAGTGTGGAAAAAACTCTTTTCGCACTTGTGTTAGTGTTGAAAAACCACTTTTCGCACTTGTGTTTGTGTTGAAAAACCACTTTTCGCACTTGTGTTAGTGTTGAAAAACCACTTTTCGCACTTGTGTTGGTGCAGGAAACCACTTTTGCACTTGTATTAGTGTGGAAAAACCACTTTTCGCACTTGTGTTAGTGTTGAAAAATCACTTTTCGAACTTGTGTTAGTGTTGAAAAACCACTTTTCGCACTTGTGTTAGTGTTGAAAAACCACTTTTCGCACTTGTGTTGGTGCAGGAAACCACTTTTGCACTTGTATTAGTGTGGAAAAAACACTTTTTGCACTTGTGATAGTGTTGAAAAACCACTTTTCGCACTTGTGTTAGTGTTGAAAAACCACTTTTTGCACTTGTGTTGGTGCAGGAAACCACTTTTGCACTTATATTAGTGTGGAAAAACCACTTTTCGCACTTGTGTTAGTGTTGAAAAACCACTTTTCGCACTTGTGTTAGTGTTGAAAAACCACATTTTGCACTTGTGTTAGTGTTGAAAAACCACTTTTCGCACTTGTGTTGGTGCAGGAAACCACTTTTGCACTTGTATTAGAGTGGAAAAAACACTTTTCGCACTTGTGTTAGTGTTGAAAAACCACTTTTCGCACTTGTGTTAGTGTTGGAAAAACACTTTTCGCACTTGTGTTAGTGTTGAAATACCACTTTTCGCACTTGTGTTGGTGCAGGAAACCACTTTTGCACTTGTATTAGTGTGGAAAAACCACTTTTCGCACTTGTGTTGGTGCAGGAAACCACTTTTGCACTTGTATTAGTGTTGAAAAACCACTTTTCGCACTTGTTTTATCGTTGAAAAACCACTTTTCGCACTTGTGTTAGTGTTTGAAAAACCACTTTTCGCACTTGTGTTGGTGCAGGAAACCACTTTTGCACTTGTATTAGTGTGGAAAAACCACTTTTCGCACTTGTGATAGTGTTGAAAAACCACTTTTCGCACTTGTGTTGGTGTAGGAAACCACTTTTGCACTTGTATTAGTGTGGAAAAAACACTTTTCGCACTTGTGTTAGTGTTAAAAAACCACTTTTCGCACTTGTGTTAGTGTTGAAAAACCACTTTTCGCACTTGTGTTAGTGTTGAAAAACCACTTTTCGCACTTGTGTTGGTGCAGGAAACCACTTTTGCACTTGTATTAGTGTGGAAAAACCACTTTTCGCACTTGTGTTAGTTTTGAAAAACCACTTTTCGCACTTGTGTTAGTGTTGAAAAACCACTTTTCGCACTTGTGTTGGTGCAGTAAACCACATTTGCACTTGTATTAGTGTGGAAAAAAACACTTTTCGCACTTGTGTTAGTGTTGAAAAACCACTTTTCGCACTTGTATTAGTGTGGAAAAAACACTTTTTGCACTTGTGATAGTGTTGAAAACCACTTTTCGCACTTGTGTTAGTGTTGAAAAACCACTTTTCGCACTTGTGTTGGTGCAGGAAACCACTTTTGCACCTGTATTAGTGTGCACTTTTCGCACTTGTGTTAGTGTTGAAAAACCACTTTTCGCACTTGTGTTGGTGCAGGAAACCACTTTTGCACTTGTATTAGTGTGGAAAAACCACTTTTCGCACTTGTGTTAGTGTTGAAAAACCACTTTTCGCACTTATGTTAGTGTTGAAAAACCACTTTTCGCACTTGTGTTGGTGCAGGAAACCACTTTTGCACTTGTATTAGTGTGGAAAAAACACTTTTCCCACTTGTGTTAGTGTTGAAAAACCACTTTTCGCACTTGTGTTAGTGTTGAAAAACCACTTTTCGCACTTGTGTTAGTGTTGAAAAACCACTTTTCGCACTTGTGTTGGTGCAGGAAACCACTTTTGCACTTGTATTAGTGTGGAAAAAACACTTTTTGCACTTGTGATAGTGTTGAAAAACCACTTTTCGCACTTGTGTTAGTGTTGAAAAACCACTTTTCGCACTTGTGTTGGTGCAGGAAACCACTTTTGCACTTGTATTAGTGTGGAAAAACCACTTTTCGCACTTGTGATAGTGTTGAAAAACCACTTTTCGCACTTGTGTTAGTGTTGAAAAACCACTTTTCGCACTTGTGTTAGTGTTGAAAAACCACTTTTCGCACTTGTGTTGGTGCAGGAAACCACTTTTGCACTTGTATTAGTGTGGAAAAACCACTTTTCGCACTTGTGTCAGTGTTGAAAAACCACTTTTCGCACTTGTGTTGGTGCAGGAAACCACTTTTGCACTTATATTAGTGTGGAAAAAACACTTTTTGCACTTGTGATAGTGTTGAAAAACCACTTTTCGCACTTGTGTTAGTGTTGAAAAACCACTTTTCGCACTTGTGTTGGTGCAGTAAACCACATTTGCACTTGTATTAGTGTGGAAAAACCACTTTGCGCACTTGTGTTAGTGTTGAAAAACCACTTTTCGCACTTGTATTAGTGTGGAAAAAATACTTTTTCCACTTGTGATAGTGTTGAAAAACCACTTTTCGCACTTGTGTTAATGTTGAAAAACCACTTTTCGCACTTGTGTTGGTGCAGGAAACCACTTTTGCACTTGTATTAGTGTGGACAAACCACTTTTCGCACTTGTGATAGTGTTGAAAAACCACTTTTCGCACTTGTGTTAGTGTTGAAAAACCACTTTTCGCACTTGTGTTAGTGTTGAAAAACCACTTTTCGCACTTGTGTTGGTGCAGGAAACCACTTTTGCACTTGTATTAGTGTGGAAAAACCACTTTTCGCACTTGTGTCAGTGTTGAAAAACCACTTTTCGCACTTGTGTTGGTGCAGGAAACCACTTTTGCACTTATATTAGTGTGGAAAAAACACTTTTTGCACTTGTGATAGTGTTGAAAAACCACTTTTCGCACTTGTGTTAGTGTTGAAAAACCACTTTTCGCACTTGTGTTGTTGCAGTAAACCACATTTGCACTTGTATTAGTGTGGGAAAAACCACTTTGCGCACTTGTGTTAGTGTTGAAAAACCACTTTTCGCACTTGTATTAGTGTGGAAAAAATACTTTTTCCACTTGTGATAGTGTTGAAAAACCACTTTTCGCACTTGTGTTAATGTTGAAAAACCACTTTTCGCACTTGTGTTGGTGCAGGAAACCACTTTTGCACTTGTATTAGTGTGGAAAAACCACTTTTCGCACTTGTGATAGTGTTGAAAAACCACTTTTCGCACTTGTGTTAGTGTTGAAAAACCACTTTTCGCACTTGTGTTAGTGTTGAAAAACCACTTTTCGCACTTGTGTTGGTGCAGGAAACCACTTTTGCACTTGTATTAGTGTGGAAAAAACACTTTTTGCACTTGTGATAGTGTTGAAAAACCACATTTCGCACTTGTGTTAGTGTTGAAAAACCACTTTTCACACTTGTGTTGGTGCAGGAAACCACTTTTGCACTTGTATTAGTGTAGAAAAACCACTTTTCGCACTTATGTTAGTGTTGAAAAACCACTTTTCGCACTTGTGTTGGTGCAGGAAACCACTTTTGCACTTGTATTAGTGTGGAAAAAACACTTTTCGCACTTGTGTTAGTGTTGAAAAACCACTTTTCGCACTTGTGTTAGTGTTGAAAAACCACTTTTCGCACTTGTGTTAGTGTTGAAAATCCACTTTTCGCACTTGTGTTAGTGTTGAAAAACCACTTTTCGCACTTGTGTTGGTGCAGGAAACCACTTTTGCACTTGTATTAGTGTGGAAAAACCACTTTTCGCACTTGTGTTAGTGTTGAAAAACCACTTTTCGCACTTGTGTTAGTGTTGAAAAACCACTTTTTGCACTTGTGTTAGTGTTGAAAAACCACTTTTCGCACTTGTGTTGGTGCAGGAAACCACTTTTGCACTAGTATTAGTGTGGAAAAAACACTTTTTGCACTTGTGATAGTGTTGAAAAACCACTTTTCGCACTTGTGTTAGTGTTGAAAAACCACTTTTCGCACTTGTGTTGGTGCAGGAAACCACTTTTGCACTTCTATTAGTGTGGAAAAACCACTTTTCGCACTTGTGTTAGTGTTGAAAAACCACTTTTCGCACTTGTGTTAGTGTTGAAAAACCACTTTTCGCACTTGTGTTAGTGTTGAAAAACCACATTTCGCACTTGTGTTAGTGTTGAAAAACCACTTTTCGCACTTGTGTTGGTGCAGTAAACCACTTTTGCACTTGTATTAGTGTGGAAAAAACACTTTTCGCACTTGTGTTATTGTTGAAAAACCACTTTTCGCACTTGTGTTAGTGTTGAAAAACCACTTTTCGCACTTGTGTTAGTTAGTGTTGAAAAACCACTTTTCGCACTTGTGTTGGTGCAGGAAACCACTTTTGCACTTGTATTAGTGTGGAAAAAACCACTTTTCGCACTTGTGTTGGTGCAGGAAACCACTTTTGCACTTGTATTAGTGTTGAAAAACCACTTTTGCACTTGTATTAGTGTTGAAAAACCACTTTTCGCACTTGTGTTAGTGTTGAAAAACCAGTTTTCGCACTTGTGTTGGTGCAGGAAACCACTTTTGCACTTGTATTAGTGTGGAAAAACCACTTTTCGCACTTGTGTTGGTGCAGGAAACCACTTTTGCACTTGTATTAGTGAGGAAAAACCACTTTTCGCACTTGTGATAGTGTTGAAAAACCACTTTTCGCACTTGTGTTGGTGCAGGAAACCACTTTTGCACTTGTATTAGTGTGGAAAAAACTCTTTTCGCACTTGTGTTAGTGTTGAAAAACCACTTTTCGCACTTGTGTTTGTGTTGAAAAACCACTTTTCGCACTTGTGTTAGTGTTGAAAAACCACTTTTCGCACTTGTGTTGGTGCAGGAAACCACTTTTGCACTTGTATTAGTGTGGAAAAACCACTTTTCGCACTTGTGTTAGTGTTGAAAAACCACTTTTCGCACTTGTGTTAGTGTTGAAAAACCACTTTTCGCACTTGTGTTGGTGCAGGAAACCACTTTTGCACTTGTGTTAGTGTGGAAAAACCACTTTTCGCACTTGTGTTAGTGTTGAAAAACCACTTTTCGCACTTGTGTTAGTGTTGAAAAACCACTTTTCGCACTTGTGTTAGTGTTGAAAAACCACTTTTCGCACTTGTGTTGGTGCAGGAAACCACTTTTGCACTTGTATTAGTGTGGAGAAAACACTTTTTGCACTTGTGATAGTGTTGAAAAACCACTTTTCGCACTTGTGTTAGTGTTGAAAAACCACTTTTTGCACTTGTGTTGGTGCAGGAAACCACTTTTGCACTTATATTAGTGTGGAAAAACCACTTTTCGCACTTGTGTTAGTGTTGAAAAACCACTTTTCGCACTTGTGTTAGTGTTGAAAAACCACATTTTGCACTTGTGTTAGTGTTGAAAAACCACTTTTCGCACTTGTGTTGGTGCAGGAAACCACTTTTGCACTTGTATTAGTGTGGAAAAAACACTTTTCGCACTTGTGTTAGTGTTGAAAAACCACTTTTCGCACTTGTGTTAGTGTTGGAAAAACACTTTTCGCACTTGTGTTAGTGTTGAAATACCACTTTTCGCACTTGTGTTGGTGCAGGAAACCACTTTTGCACTTGTATTAGTGTGGAAAAACCACTTTTCGCACTTGTGTTAGTGTTGAAAAACCACTTTTCGCACTTGTGTTGGTGCAGGAAACCACTTTTGCACTTGTATTAGTGTGGAAAAACCACTTTTCGCACTTGTGTTAGTGTTGAAAAACCACTTTTCGCACTTATGTTAGTGTTGAAAAACCACTTTTCGCACTTGTGTTGGTGCAGGAAACCACTTTTGCACTTGTATTAGTGTGGAAAAAACACTTTTCCCACTTGTGTTAGTGTTGAAAAACCACTTTTCGCACTTGTGTTAGTGTTGAAAAACCACTTTTCGCACTTGTGTTAGTGTTGAAAAACCACTTTTCGCACTTGTGTTGGTGCAGGAAACCACTTTTGCACTTGTATTAGTGTGGAAAAAACACTTTTTGCACTTGTGATAGTGTTGAAAAACCACTTTTCGCACTTGTGTTAGTGTTGAAAAACCACTTTTCGCACTTGTGTTGGTGCAGGAAACCACTTTTGCACTTGTATTAGTGTGGAAAAACCACTTTTCGCACTTGTGATAGTGTTGAAAAACCACTTTTCGCACTTGTGTTAGTGTTGAAAAACCACTTTTCGCACTTGTGTTAGTGTTGAAAAACCACTTTTCGCACTTGTGTTGGTGCAGGAAACCACTTTTGCACTTGTATTAGTGTGGAAAAACCACTTTTCGCACTTGTGTCAGTGTTGAAAAACCACTTTTCGCACTTGTGTTGGTGCAGGAAACCACTTTTGCACTTATATTAGTGTGGAAAAAACACTTTTTGCACTTGTGATAGTGTTGAAAAACCACTTTTCGCACTTGTGTTAGTGTTGAAAAACCACTTTTCGCACTTGTGTTGGTGCAGTAAACCACATTTGCACTTGTATTAGTGTGGAAAAACCACTTTGCGCACTTGTGTTAGTGTTGAAAAACCACTTTTCGCACTTGTATTAGTGTGGAAAAAATACTTTTTCCACTTGTGATAGTGTTGAAAAACCACTTTTCGCACTTGTGTTAATGTTGAAAAACCACTTTTCGCACTTGTGTTGGTGCAGGAAACCACTTTTGCACTTGTATTAGTGTGGAAAAACCACTTTTCGCACTTGTGATAGTGTTGAAAAACCACTTTTCGCACTTGTGTTAGTGTTGAAAAACCACTTTTCGCACTTGTGTTAGTGTTGAAAAACCACTTTTCGCACTTGTGTTGGTGCAGGAAACCACTTTTGCACTTGTATTAGTGTGGAAAAACCACTTTTCGCACTTGTGTCAGTGTTGAAAAACCACTTTTCGCACTTGTGTTGGTGCAGGAAACCACTTTTGCACTTATATTAGTGTGGAAAAAACACTTTTTGCACTTGTGATAGTGTTGAAAAACCACTTTTCGCACTTGTGTTAGTGTTGAAAAACCACTTTTCGCACTTGTGTTGTTGCAGTAAACCACATTTGCACTTGTATTAGTGTGGGAAAAACCACTTTGCGCACTTGTGTTAGTGTTGAAAAACCACTTTTCGCACTTGTATTAGTGTGGAAAAAATACTTTTTCCACTTGTGATAGTGTTGAAAAACCACTTTTCGCACTTGTGTTAATGTTGAAAAACCACTTTTCGCACTTGTGTTGGTGCAGGAAACCACTTTTGCACTTGTATTAGTGTGGAAAAACCACTTTTCGCACTTGTGATAGTGTTGAAAAACCACTTTTCGCACTTGTGTTAGTGTTGAAAAACCACTTTTCGCACTTGTGTTAGTGTTGAAAAACCACTTTTCGCACTTGTGTTGGTGCAGGAAACCACTTTTGCACTTGTATTAGTGTGGAAAAAACACTTTTTGCACTTGTGATAGTGTTGAAAAACCACATTTCGCACTTGTGTTAGTGTTGAAAAACCACTTTTCACACTTGTGTTGGTGCAGGAAACCACTTTTGCACTTGTATTAGTGTAGAAAAACCACTTTTCGCACTTATGTTAGTGTTGAAAAACCACTTTTCGCACTTGTGTTGGTGCAGGAAACCACTTTTGCACTTGTATTAGTGTGGAAAAAACACTTTTCGCACTTGTGTTAGTGTTGAAAAACCACTTTTCGCACTTGTGTTAGTGTTGAAAAACCACTTTTCGCACTTGTGTTAGTGTTGAAAATCCACTTTTCGCACTTGTGTTAGTGTTGAAAAACCACTTTTCGCACTTGTGTTGGTGCAGGAAACCACTTTTGCACTTGTATTAGTGTGGAAAAACCACTTTTCGCACTTGTGTTAGTGTTGAAAAACCACTTTTCGCACTTGTGTTAGTGTTGAAAAACCACTTTTTGCACTTGTGTTAGTGTTGAAAAACCACTTTTCGCACTTGTGTTGGTGCAGGAAACCACTTTTGCACTAGTATTAGTGTGGAAAAAACACTTTTTGCACTTGTGATAGTGTTGAAAAACCACTTTTCGCACTTGTGTTAGTGTTGAAAAACCACTTTTCGCACTTGTGTTGGTGCAGGAAACCACTTTTGCACTTCTATTAGTGTGGAAAAACCACTTTTCGCACTTGTGTTAGTGTTGAAAAACCACTTTTCGCACTTGTGTTAGTGTTGAAAAACCACTTTTCGCACTTGTGTTAGTGTTGAAAAACCACATTTCGCACTTGTGTTAGTGTTGAAAAACCACTTTTCGCACTTGTGTTGGTGCAGTAAACCACTTTTGCACTTGTATTAGTGTGGAAAAAACACTTTTCGCACTTGTGTTATTGTTGAAAAACCACTTTTCGCACTTGTGTTAGTGTTGAAAAACCACTTTTCGCACTTGTGTTAGTTAGTGTTGAAAAACCACTTTTCGCACTTGTGTTGGTGCAGGAAACCACTTTTGCACTTGTATTAGTGTGGAAAAAACCACTTTTCGCACTTGTGTTGGTGCAGGAAACCACTTTTGCACTTGTATTAGTGTTGAAAAACCACTTTTGCACTTGTATTAGTGTTGAAAAACCACTTTTCGCACTTGTGTTAGTGTTGAAAAACCAGTTTTCGCACTTGTGTTGGTGCAGGAAACCACTTTTGCACTTGTATTAGTGTGGAAAAACCACTTTTCGCACTTGTGTTGGTGCAGGAAACCACTTTTGCACTTGTATTAGTGAGGAAAAACCACTTTTCGCACTTGTGATAGTGTTGAAAAACCACTTTTCGCACTTGTGTTGGTGCAGGAAACCACTTTTGCACTTGTATTAGTGTGGAAAAAACTCTTTTCGCACTTGTGTTAGTGTTGAAAAACCACTTTTCGCACTTGTGTTTGTGTTGAAAAACCACTTTTCGCACTTGTGTTAGTGTTGAAAAACCACTTTTCGCACTTGTGTTGGTGCAGGAAACCACTTTTGCACTTGTATTAGTGTGGAAAAACCACTTTTCGCACTTGTGTTAGTGTTGAAAAACCACTTTTCGCACTTGTGTTAGTGTTGAAAAACCACTTTTCGCACTTGTGTTGGTGCAGGAAACCACTTTTGCACTTGTGTTAGTGTGGAAAAACCACTTTTCGCACTTGTGTTAGTGTTGAAAAACCACTTTTCGCACTTGTATTAGTGTGGAAAAAACACTTTTCGCACTTGTGTTAGTGTTGAAAAACCACTTTTCGCACTTGTGTTGGTGCAGGAAACCACTTTTGCACTTGTATTAGTGTGGAAAAACCACTTTTCGCACTTGTGTCAGTGTTGAAAAACCACTTTTCGCACTTGTGTTGGTGCAGGAAACCACTTTTGCACTTATATTAGTGTGGAAAAAACACTTTTTGCACTTGTGATAGTGTTGAAAAACCACTTTTCGCACTTGTGTTAGTGTTGAAAAACCACTTTTCGCACTTGTGTTGGTGCAGTAAACCACATTTGCACTTGTATTAGTGTGGAAAAACCACTTTGCGCACTTGTGTTAGTGTTGAAAAACCACTTTTCGCACTTGTATTAGTGTGGAAAAAATACTTTTTCCACTTGTGATAGTGTTGAAAAACCACTTTTCGCACTTGTGTTAATGTTGAAAAACCACTTTTCGCACTTGTGTTGGTGCAGGAAACCACTTTTGCACTTGTATTAGTGTGGAAAAACCACTTTTCGCACTTGTGATAGTGTTGAAAAACCACTTTTCGCACTTGTGTTAGTGTTGAAAAACCACTTTTCGCACTTGTGTTAGTGTTGAAAAACCACTTTTCGCACTTGTGTTGGTGCAGGAAACCACTTTTGCACTTGTATTAGTGTGGAAAAACCACTTTTCGCACTTGTGTCAGTGTTGAAAAACCACTTTTCGCACTTGTGTTGGTGCAGGAAACCACTTTTGCACTTATATTAGTGTGGAAAAAACACTTTTTGCACTTGTGATAGTGTTGAAAAACCACTTTTCGCACTTGTGTTAGTGTTGAAAAACCACTTTTCGCACTTGTGTTGTTGCAGTAAACCACATTTGCACTTGTATTAGTGTGGGAAAAACCACTTTGCGCACTTGTGTTAGTGTTGAAAAACCACTTTTCGCACTTGTATTAGTGTGGAAAAAATACTTTTTCCACTTGTGATAGTGTTGAAAAACCACTTTTCGCACTTGTGTTAATGTTGAAAAACCACTTTTCGCACTTGTGTTGGTGCAGGAAACCACTTTTGCACTTGTATTAGTGTGGAAAAACCACTTTTCGCACTTGTGATAGTGTTGAAAAACCACTTTTCGCACTTGTGTTAGTGTTGAAAAACCACTTTTCGCACTTGTGTTAGTGTTGAAAAACCACTTTTCGCACTTGTGTTGGTGCAGGAAACCACTTTTGCACTTGTATTAGTGTGGAAAAAACACTTTTTGCACTTGTGATAGTGTTGAAAAACCACATTTCGCACTTGTGTTAGTGTTGAAAAACCACTTTTCACACTTGTGTTGGTGCAGGAAACCACTTTTGCACTTGTATTAGTGTAGAAAAACCACTTTTCGCACTTATGTTAGTGTTGAAAAACCACTTTTCGCACTTGTGTTGGTGCAGGAAACCACTTTTGCACTTGTATTAGTGTGGAAAAAACACTTTTCGCACTTGTGTTAGTGTTGAAAAACCACTTTTCGCACTTGTGTTAGTGTTGAAAAACCACTTTTCGCACTTGTGTTAGTGTTGAAAATCCACTTTTCGCACTTGTGTTAGTGTTGAAAAACCACTTTTCGCACTTGTGTTGGTGCAGGAAACCACTTTTGCACTTGTATTAGTGTGGAAAAACCACTTTTCGCACTTGTGTTAGTGTTGAAAAACCACTTTTCGCACTTGTGTTAGTGTTGAAAAACCACTTTTCGCACTTGTGTTAGTGTTGAAAAACCACTTTTCGCACTTGTGTTGGTGCAGGAAACCACTTTTGCACTAGTATTAGTGTGGAAAAAACACTTTTTGCACTTGTGATAGTGTTGAAAAACCACTTTTCGCACTTGTGTTAGTGTTGAAAAACCACTTTTCGCACTTGTGTTGGTGCAGGAAACCACTTTTGCACTTCTATTAGTGTGGAAAAACCACTTTTCGCACTTGTGTTAGTGTTGAAAAACCACTTTTCGCACTTGTGTTAGTGTTGAAAAACCACTTTTCGCACTTGTGTTAGTGTTGAAAAACCACATTTCGCACTTGTGTTAGTGTTGAAAAACCACTTTTCGCACTTGTGTTGGTGCAGTAAACCACTTTTGCACTTGTATTAGTGTGGAAAAAACACTTTTCGCACTTGTGTTAGTGTTGAAAAACCACTTTTCGCACTTGTGTTAGTGTTGAAAAACCACTTTTCGCACTTGTGTTAGTTAGTGTTGAAAAACCACTTTTCGCACTTGTGTTGGTGCAGGAAACCACTTTTGCACTTGTATTAGTGTGGAAAAAACCACTTTTCGCACTTGTGTTGGTGCAGGAAACCACTTTTGCACTTGTATTAGTGTTGAAAAACCACTTTTGCACTTGTATTAGTGTTGAAAAACCACTTTTCGCACTTGTGTTAGTGTTGAAAAACCAGTTTTCGCACTTGTGTTGGTGCAGGAAACCACTTTTGCACTTGTATTAGTGTGGAAAAACCACTTTTCGCACTTGTGTTGGTGCAGGAAACCACTTTTGCACTTGTATTAGTGAGGAAAAACCACTTTTCGCACTTGTGATAGTGTTGAAAAACCACTTTTCGCACTTGTGTTGGTGCAGGAAACCACTTTTGCACTTGTATTAGTGTGGAAAAAACTCTTTTCGCACTTGTGTTAGTGTTGAAAAACCACTTTTCGCACTTGTGTTTGTGTTGAAAAACCACTTTTCGCACTTGTGTTAGTGTTGAAAAACCACTTTTCGCACTTGTGTTGGTGCAGGAAACCACTTTTGCACTTGTATTAGTGTGGAAAAACCACTTTTCGCACTTGTGTTAGTGTTGAAAAACCACTTTTCGCACTTGTGTTAGTGTTGAAAAACCACTTTTCGCACTTGTGTTGGTGCAGGAAACCACTTTTGCACTTGTGTTAGTGTGGAAAAACCACTTTTCGCACTTGTGTTAGTGTTGAAAAACCACTTTTCGCACTTGTGTTAGTGTTGAAAAACCACTTTTCGCACTTGTGTTAGTGTTGAAAAACCACTTTTCGCACTTGTGTTGGTGCAGGAAACCACTTTTGCACTTGTATTAGTGTGGAAAAAACACTTTTTGCACTTGTGATAGTGTTGAAAAACCACTTTTCGCACTTGTGTTAGTGTTGAAAAACCACTTTTTGCACTTGTGTTGGTGCAGGAAACCACTTTTGCACTTATATTAGTGTGGAAAAACCACTTTTCGCACTTGTGTTAGTGTTGAAAAACCACTTTTCGCACTTGTGTTAGTGTTGAAAAACCACATTTTGCACTTGTGTTAGTGTTGAAAAACCACTTTTCGCACTTGTGTTGGTGCAGGAAACCACTTTTGCACTTGTATTAGTGTGGAAAAAACACTTTTCGCACTTGTGTTAGTGTTGAAAAACCACTTTTCGCACTTGTGTTAGTGTTGGAAAAACACTTTTCGCACTTGTGTTAGTGTTGAAATACCACTTTTCGCACTTGTGTTGGTGCAGGAAACCACTTTTGCACTTGTATTAGTGTGGAAAAACCACTTTTCGCACTTGTGTTGGTGCAGGAAACCACTTTTGCACTTGTATTAGTGTTGAAAAACCACTTTTCGCACTTGTTTTATCGTTGAAAAACCACTTTTCGCACTTGTGTTAGTGTTGAAAAACCACTTTTCGCACTTGTGTTGGTGCAGGAAACCACTTTTGCACTTGTATTAGTGTGGAAAAACCACTTTTCGCACTTGTGATAGTGTTGAAAAACCACTTTTCGCACTTGTGTTGGTGTAGGAAACCACTTTTGCACTTGTATTAGTGTGGAAAAAACACTTTTCGCACTTGTGTTAGTGTTAAAAAACCACTTTTCGCACTTGTGTTAGTGTTGAAAAACCACTTTTCGCACTTGTGTTAGTGTTGAAAAACCACTTTTCGCACTTGTGTTGGTGCAGGAAACCACTTTTGCACTTGTATTAGTGTGGAAAAACCACTTTTCGCACTTGTGTTAGTTTTGAAAAACCACTTTTCGCACTTGTGTTAG